>NW_025918835.1:0-13383 GCF_907164915.1 Impatiens glandulifera
ATTCAAACACACAAATTATAAAGTTTATTTTATAGTTTTTTTTCAAGTCAAAATAAAAAGTAAAATAAATTTTTTATTTTTATTATTTCTTAAGTTAACATTGGACTTGATGTTGATAGTATAAAAAATATGATACAATGTATTCAAAATATTATATATCAAAATGGTTGATAATTTTACTATCAATCCATTTTCTTATAGTGATAATCTGAATTTTATAAATCAAAATAAATGTTTTTTTTAAGAAAAAGGATATCAAATTAGTGATTTATTCTATACTAAGATTAATATTTTTATTAACAAATATAACTGGATGTGTGTGAGATTTATACTTGAATTAAATGACTAATATTAAAATAAGACAGAAATAACAAATAAACTAGGCATTCACTATACTATATTGTGAGATAGGCTTATATCTGAAAACTCTTTATATCTGAAAACTCTTGACGTCAACACAGTCTTGAGTCTACATAGACTTTATATAATATAAAAAAATAAATATTTATATAAATTTATCTTGTAAACAAAATTAAAGTAATATGTTTATTTATAAATGTTAATTTTAAATGTTCTTGTAATATATATTTTTGTAAATATATTATTAGTATTTTTAGTTAAACATAATAAAACATCAAAATAAATGACACAACACAATAAGTGACACGTTATATTATCTGAACATTGAACTAAATCAAATGGAACTAAACAATTAAAATATTGAACACAAGTATATTAAAATATATTTGACTTTCTAAACTTAGATAAGAAAATTATGTTTTCTAATAGAAGAGTGAACTAATGTGTTGATTGTCCAGATTGATGCATTACCAATTTTATGCATTAATTAATTGTATTATATAAAGGTAAAAATTATTTTTATCAAAATTTTAATAAAAGGGTAATTATTGTTTGAAACAATGTAGTCAACTTCTTCTTACAGGTAATGTAAACTTGTAAACTATACAGTGAAAACATATTTTTATTTGTTATGTTTTAAATATATTAATAAAAGAAAAGATCATTATTATAATTTTATAGATTTAATTATTATGTCTAAAATAGTTGTACATTTATACACAATTTAATGACACAAATGTGAAGTTGAAATTAAATAACAAGTAATTTTGTTTTTGCTTTGTAAAACTAGATAATAATATACTAATTTAGTAATAAAAAATTGTTATATTTATGTTCCTTAAATTTTGAATAAATATTACTCATGATTAGAGTACAAATAACCTAACAATTCTTAAAATATATTAAATTTTAAGATTAATAAATATTTATAAATTTATTATTACTTATTATTAGAGTTATAACATACCAATTTTAAAAATAAATTAAATTTTAAGATTAACATATATTTATAAAATTATTTATATAAATCATTATTAGATTTTTATTTTTTGAAATTAACAGTTATAATAACTAAATTAATATTTTTTTCTATTTATTCGTAAGATAGAAAAGTAAATTTAAATGTATAAATAATTTACACTTAAAACATAGTTATAAAAAAAAGAACAAAATGATAAATTATACACAAATAACATTAACAATATTATCGAAAGATCTTAATATGAATAATTACTTAAAAGTTTAAGCTACCACATGCACAGCACCACACAAACATTATGTCTGCCGTGAATTTAAAAAATAGTTTCATAAATTACATGTGAAAGACATAAACATAAAATAGTTTTAAAAAAACAATATCTTAGGCGTTACTTATTTTAGGCATTACTTTTGTTGTTAAATTTTAATTTTTTATTTATATATTTTATTGTTACTTTAACATTAATGAGTTTTTATATTGAGAGTTGAAAAATGATGGTAAAATGTATTTAAATATTACAAATCCAAATAGTTGATTTTATTATTAGTCCATCTTGTTAGAGTAATAATTCCAATATTATAAATTAAAACGCTTAATCTATTGTTAATAAATATAAAATTATTAACATAATTAATATAATATTTAAAATAATATAATTTATTTTACATAATTTGTGTTGTAATATTAATATTTTTTCATTATTAATTATAATAATATTATTTTCTTGAAAATATTAATTTTAAATAAGTTGATATATAAACTAAAAATTAATTTAATTATATATTAAAATTAATAATATAATTATTTATTTAATAGATATATTAAATGTATAACCAATTATTTTATACTAATAATTAAAAAAATATTATCTAAGTATTAAATATTATGACCATCCTATACAATATTATAGTGATAGATATATTTATTAACATATATATCTTATTAATTTTTTTATTAATAATTAATAATTTAACATATTAGCTGATTATTCATAATTTAGTAAATAAATATTAATAGTTTATTACATAATATTAGTGCATAAAATTAGGTATTAATATAATATTATGAATAATAGTAAACCTTTTAATTATTAAGAAATCAATATAATATAATAAAATAAAATAATTTTTAATATTTTTATATAATTTTTAATAATTTTTTATTTTTAAAAGATATTTTTAATTAAAATAAATGAAAGAAAATAAGAAAAAACATATAAAAGAAAAGTATAATGAGTAAAATACAGAAAATAATAATAATAATTAGTTAAATTATAGTTTATTATTTAATATATTTATTAATATTAATTATATATCAAAACATATTTTATTAATATGTAATACATAATAATTTTAGTTCAATTTTTTTATTAATAATCAGTTATTATTACTATTTATGTTCTTATAACCAATTATTATGAATATTATTTTATTTAAATTATCTGTATAATAAATTATATATCGGTATTAGTATGATAATAATTATTAATATACTAGTAGACTAATTTAGATTAAATCTCAAATTATAATTTCTTAACTAAACTTAAGTTAATAATTTTTTTATTAATTTTAAATTTATAATATAATTTGAAATAAAAAGAAAAATATATATATTTAAATAAAGAAGTATGTTTATATCTACCTTTTAAATACTCATAATTTGATTATATTAAAAAATAAAGTTTATATTAGTTTTAAATTTTATGAGTTGTTTATTTACTAAATTAAGTTGAATACGAATTCTTAACTTAATTCTAATTAGTAAGATTTATGATATTTTACTTTAAAATTTTACAGATAAATTGGTAAATTTAAATAATAATTGTTTTAAAAAATATATATATATGTTAGAAGTGAATGTGAATAAAGTATACTGCAGTGTTAACCTTTTTTGAATTTCTGAATTTAACTCAAAATTAATATTAATATAATATAAAATAAAGATTATTCTTAAAATATTAAATATAGTTGTAAAAAAAACATATATCAAAATAAATATTTATTTAAGTTATATTTGTAAGCAAAATTAAAGTAGCACATATATTTATAAAGTACTTTATAGCTAAATTTAGTGAGTTAGTAAAAAAAAACACAAAAGACTGGTCACACAAATTGTAATCAGACCGAGTTGGTATAATAGACTATTAGACACATAGACACGTGTAAATTAAAGTTTATTCAAATTTATGATATTTATTGGTAAGAAAATAATGTCGTTTGTTTATAGTTTTACAAATGTCATAACTTTTATTGTTATAAAGTTTTAACTAATTTAGTTACGTTTTAGGTTTTTTTTATAAAATATATTTTTGTTGTTTAAACGAGCTGATAAGCTATTAATCTCTTATATAATTTATAATTTTTGATTATATAAATTATAAAGTAAATAAAATTATATTTTCATAGTTAATGGTCTAAATATGTTAATAAATCAAACAAACACATCCCGACAATTTTAAGCATTTAACTATTAATAGGTTTAAAAAATGTGAAACCATTATAAAAGAACATATTGATACAAACATTAAAAATTTCATTTTTGAAGATGTTAGATAAAGATAATAAAAATGTGTTATGTTTTATGTGTTCAAGATTGATTATAAGAATAAATAATATTTTTTAAATGTTATTATATAATTATATATGGTGACCGTTTTCACGTCATAATTTTGTCATATAAGATGACTTCAAAATTGAGCCCAACACGGCTAATTGTGTCCAGAACAAGCCAAATCCTAAATACTTGGTCAATCAAAATTCTTGATCAAAAAACAAAATAAAATAAATATTTTTAAGCAAATTACAATAACTATTCTTTTATTAAGGAAAAAAATATAATTCCAGCAATGACCGTCATTTATGGTTAGAACTTTTTGAAAAAATTGTCAATTTAAGAGAGTTTTTTTTCAACTTAATTATCTAAAAAAGGACAATGATTTCTTTAAATGTATTAAAAAAAAGAAAGGTATTCTAGTCTAGATAACTCATTAATTTTAAACATTTTTCGGTTATTTGAATAACTTATTAATTAATTTATTTAATAAAATATTAAAATATTTTTATTTTATAAAAAAATAAAATTTATTAATATTAATATTAATATATTTTTACAAAATAACTTAAATAATCTAAATTCAAACAAAATTAATTATTAAATAACAAAATGAATTATTTAAATAATCCAATCCAAGTAGAATTTGTCATATGTTTTGGTTCATGAAGGAATTGTAAAAAAAAAATTTGTTTATAACAAAATTTCTTTTCTTAATTAATTCTTGGATGGATAGCTTGACAATGATTATTTGATAATGAGAAATCATTAAAAAGAGCTTGGCTTATATTTTTAGGTGACATTTTTGTCAAAATAATAGATTAAAGTCTTAACAAATTTTCTTAAACAACAATCTAATTTTGGTCCAAAAAAAAGTAATATCTCTTGTATTGTGAACAAGATATTTCAAACAATTAGTAGCCTAATTAAAAAGAGACCGTGATATAAATTTTATTAATGTCTAATCCACGTAAATGAGTATACTGAACTAGTTATTTTCAATTTACACCAAATTATATATATCAACACATTAAAAACTTCACAATCTTTTTGATCAAATCTCAATTTTAAGAGCACACATTCAATTTTATGATCATAGTCTTTGGTCATTAATTAAATCATGATCATAAATTTATCATCTTTAATGAATTATTGTTCTGTACATACAAATCCTATTTACCAACTAAGTCTATAATATTTGATATATTTTGTAATTAAAAAAAATAATAGGGCTTTTTATTGTAAACAAATTGAGATTTTTTTTTCAAACTTTACCGTTTGGGGTTACTTATCGTTAAAATTATACAAAATGAGATTTTGTCTTAACAATTTCAACGTCGTTAACTTATTATCTATGTGTCATTTTTAAATAAATGAAACATGTCACAAATTTTACTACAGAAATTTAGCGAATTAAGGTTTTTGACTATCAAATTTTAAATAATTGATAGTCAAAACCCTTAATTCGGTATTGTAACCCCGAAAAGCCCTTAGTTCTCAGAGAAGTTCGAGGTTTGAAAATTTCAACATCGATTTGCGTATAAAGAGTATTTTTATTATTTTAAAAAGTTATAAATAATTCCTGACAACTTTTAAAATTAATTATAAAAACAATTAATTTGGGTTCAAATTTAAGTAATAATTAGATTTGTTAAAATCTAAATTAAATTTGATTTTGAAAATTTGTGTTAAATTAATTAAAAATAATTAATTTAAAAGATTATTTATATAAAATAGAGTCGTCAATAATTTTTGAAAATCAATCAAAAAAGGTGTACGTGTACAAACATATATTTTCACTAGTTTCTTTTTGTTTTGAAGTTTAGTGATACTCGGGAAAAGACTTTCGCGATTCATCATTTGTATCCGTTTTAAAAATGGTTTCTACTTATTAAATTTGGCTTTTGAAAATCGGTTGTATAAGTTTTTATTTTAACCGATTATTCTTTCGGTCCTAGACATGCATGTTTTTGCGTATTAAATAAATTGTAACACCAATTATTTAAATGCTGAGTTTTGTTGCTGATGATGACTAGGGAGGAAAATACCTGAAGGACATCAGTTTAAAAGGCATTAGGGTTTAAAAATAAATCCCAAACGACCCTTTATGAAAATATTTTTTTGTGAAAATATTCCAAAAATATTTTAAAATCATTTTCTAATTTTCCAAGAGTTTTAGAAAATGGTTTGTGGTTCCTAAATTACAAAAATAATTTTGGAATTTTAAAATGGGAACCAAACAGCCCTTAGGACCGGTGTCCTCGGTCCTGGTCAAGAACCCCTCAGTCTGGGTTCATAATCCTCGGTCAGGGTACTAAGGCCTCTCGGTCCTTGGCTAGAATTCTCGGTCGGATGTTAGAATCTCGGTTAGACTCCTTGGTCATAAGTGGAAGTTATTGTTTCGAGGTTAAAAGTTCTCGGTCGGGTGCGAGACTCCTTAGTACTAGGTTCACTTCTTGATCGAATATAAAAATCTTCGGTCGGACCTCTCGGTCCTAGATGAAGAACATCGATCGAACCTCTTGGTCCTAGGTGAAAAGCTTTAGTCGGACCTCTCGATCCTAATTCAAATTTATCGGTCATGCCTATTAGTCTTCAAGAACATCAAAATTATAAGTTTTGCAATTTGATGGAGGCTTGGATCATTTGATAATTAAATAATTTCAACCCCTTTTGGGTTTACTTTAGGTAAATAATTACAAAAAAACCTTAAATCCTAAAATTATTTTAGATTTTTATTTAATTTTTTCAATTAGGGTTTAATTATCACAATAATTAACCCTAATTTGATCATATTTTATTTTTTGGGGAATTTTTGGGAATTTTGGGGTATTTTTTTAATTGGTTTAAGTCATAATTTATGAATAAACACTAATTAAATATTTGTAACCACTTCCTTGGTCTAATTTGGGTAAAATATATACAAATATTTTATCCTCAAATTATTTTTGGAATTTTGGAAAGTTTCCTTAATTAAGGTTTAATTATCACAATAATTAATCATTAATTAGGTTTTAATTCCTCTTTCAAGTTATTTTGAATAGAAAAATTCAAAATATTATTTTAATATTATTAAACATAATAATATTATTTTGCAAATAGGGTAAGTCAAATTTTCATGCTTACACCAACAATAAATTATCTTTTATTTATCATAATATACACAATTATTTTTGTGTTATTATCAATAAAATATTTGCCCCCACATTCGTGTTAGCATCAAGCATCAAGCATTCAAGCATCAAGCATCAAGCATCAAGCATCAAGCATCAAGCATCAAGCATCAAGCATCAAGCATCAAGCATCAAGCATCAAGCATCAAGCATCAAGCATCAAGCATCAAGCATCAAGCATCAAGCATCAAGCATCAAGCATCAAGCATCAAGCATCAAGCATCAAGCATCAAGCATCAAGCATCAAGCATCAAGCATCAAGAATCAAGCATCAAGTATCAAGCATCAAACATCAAGTATCAAGCATAAAAAATCAAGCATGAAACATGAAGCATGAAGCATGAAGTATGAAGCATGAAGCATGAAGCATGAAGCATGAAGCATGGAGCATGGAGCATGAAGCATGAAGCATGAAGCATGAAGCATGAAGCATGAAGCATGAAGCATGAAGCATGAAGCATGAAGCATCAAGCATCAAGCATCAAGCATCAAGCATCAAGCATCAAGCATCAAGCATCAAGCATCAAGCATCAAGCATCAAGCATCAAGCATCAAGCATCAAGCATCAAGCATCAAGCATCAAGCATCAAGCATCAAGCATCAAGCATCAAGCATCAAGCATCAAGCATCAAGCATCAAGCATCAAGCATCAAGCATCAAGCATCAAGCATCAAGCATCAAGCATCAAGCATCAAGCATCAAGCATCAAGCATCAAGCATCAAGCATCAAGCATCAAGCATCAAGCATCAAGCATCAAGCATCAAGCATCAAGCATCAAGCATCAAGCATCAAGCATCAAGCATCAAGCATCAAGCATCAAGCATCAAGCATCAAGCATCAAGCATCAAGCATCAAGCATCAAGCATCAAGCATCAAGCATCAAGCATCAAGCATCAAGCATCAAGCATCAAGCATCAAGCATCAAGCATCAAGCATCAAGCATCAAGCATCAAGCATCAAGCATCAAGCATCAAGCATCAAGCATCAAGCATCGAGCATCGAGCATCATGCATCAAGCATCAATCATCAAGCATAATGCATCAAGCATCAAGCATCAAGCATCAAGAATCAAGCATCAAGCATCAAGCATCAAGCATCAAACTTCAAGCATCAAGCATCAAGCATCAAGCATCAAACATCAAGCATCAAGCATTAAGCATCAAGCATCAAACATCAAGCATCAAGCATCAAGCATCAAGCATCAAGCATCAAGCATCAAGCATCAAGCATCAAGCATCAAGCATCAAGCATCAAGCATCAAGCATCAAGCATCAAGCATCAAGCATCAAGCATCAAGCATCAAGCATCAAGGATCAAGCATCAAGCATCGAGCATCAAGCATCAAGCATCAAGCATCAAGCATCAAGCATCAAGCATATGTCATCAAACATCAAGCATCAAGCATCAAGCATCGAGCATCAAGCATCAATCATCAAGCATCAAGCATCAAGCATCAAGCATCAAGCATCAACCATCAAGCATCAAGCATCAAGCATATGGCATCAAGCATCAAGCATCATGCATCATGCATCAAGCACCAAGCACCAAGCATCAAGCATCAAGCATCAAACTTCAAGCATCAAGAAATAAGACATCAAGCATCAAGCATCAAACATCAAACATCAAGCATTAAGCATCAAGCATCAAACATCAAGCATCAAGCATCAAGCATCAAGCATCAAGCATCAAGCATCAAGCATCAAGCATCAAGCATCAAGCATCAAGCATCAAGCATCAAGCATCAAGCATCAAGCATCAAGCATCAAGCATCAAGCATCAAGCATCAAGAATCAAGCATCAAGCATCAAGCATCAAGCATCAAGCATCAAGCATCAAGCATCAAACATTAAGCATCAAGCATCAAGCATCTAGCATCAAGCCTCAAGCATTAAGATTCAAGCATCAAGCATCAAGCATCAAGAATCAAGCAACAAGCATCAAGCATCAAGCACTAAGCATTAATCGTCAAGCATAATACATCATGCATTATCTCGTCATCGGGGGTTAATGTCACTTCATTAGACTGAATTTGATTCAGATAGTTTCGAATAAAAATGCTAGAAAACTCAACATAATCGTAATTTTCTGTTTTATGCCTGATAAGATTCTTAATCTTAGCATAGACTTGTATATTTTTTAAATATTTTTTTTAAGTATTCAAGAATCAAACAACAAGCATCAAACATCAAGAAAAAACATGAAGTATCAAGTATCAAGCATAAGACATCAAGCAACAAGCATCAAGCATCAAGCATCAAGCATCAAGCATCAACCATCAAGCATCAAGGATCAAGCATCAAGCATCAAGCATCAAGCATCAAGCATCAAGCATCAAGCATCAAGCATCAAGCATCAAGCCTCAAGCCTCAAGCATCAAGCATCAAGCCTCAAGCATCAAGTATCAAGCATCAAGCATCAAGCATCTAGCATCAAGCATCAAGCATCAAACAATCAAGCATCAAGCATCAAGCATCAAGAATCAAGCATCAAACATCAAGCATCAAGCATCAAGCATCAAGCATCAAGCATCAAGCATCAAGCATTAAGCATCAAGCATCAAGCATCAAGCATCAAGCATCAAGCATCAAGCATCAAGCATCAAGCATATAACATCAAGCATCAAGCATCAAGCATCAAGCATCAAGCATCAAGCATCAAGCATCAAGCATCAAGCATCAAGAATCAAGCATCAAGCATCAAACATCAAGCATCAAGCATCAAACATCAATCATTAAGCATGAAGCATCAAGCATCAAGCATCAAGCATCAAGCATCAAGCATCAAGCATCAAGCATCAAGCATCAAGCATCAAGAATCAAGCATCAAGCATCAAACATCAAGCATCAAGCATCAAGCATCAAACATCAAATATTAAACATTAAGCATGAAGCATCAAGCATCAAGCATCAAGAATCAAACATCAAGCATCAAGCATCAAGCATCAAGCATCAAGCATCAATCATCAAGCATCAAGCATCAAGCATCAAGCATCAAGCATCAAGCATCAAGCATCAAGCATCAAGCATCAAGCATCAAGCATCAAGCATCAAGCATCAAGCATCAAGCATCAAGCATCAAGCATCAAGCATCAAGCATCAAGCATCAAGCATCAAGCATCAAGCATCATGCATCAAGCATCAAGCATCAAGCATCAAGCATCAAGCATCAAGCATCAAGCATCAAGCATCAAGCATCAAGCATCAAGCATCAAGCATCAAGCATCAAGCATTCAAGCATCAAGCATCAAGCATCAAGCATCAAGCATCAAGCATTAAGGAATAAGAATCAAGCATCAAGCATCAAGCATCAAGCATCAAGCATCAAGCATCAAGCATCAAGCATCAAGCATCAAGCATCAAGCATCAAGCATCAAGCATCAAGCATCAAGCATCAAGCATCAAGCATCAAGCATCAAGCATCAAGCATCAAGCATCAAGCATCAAGCATCAAGCATCAAGCATCAAGCATCAAGCATCAAGCATCAAGCATCAAGCATCAAGCATCAAGCATCAAGCATCAAGCATCAAGCATCAAGCATCAAGCATCAAGCATCAAGCATCAAGCATCAAGCATCAAGCATCAGCATCATGCATCAAGCATCAAGCACCAAGCATCAAGCATCAAGCATCAAGCATCAAGCATCAAGCATCAAGCATCAAGCATCAAGCATCAAGCATCAAGCATCAAGCATCAAGCATCAAGCATCAAGCATCAAGCATCAAGCATCAAGCATCAAGCATCAAGCATCAAGCATCAAGCATCAAGCATCAAGCATCAAGCATCAAGCATCAAACATCAAGCATCAAGCATCAAGCATCAATCATCAAGCATCAAGCATTAAGAATCAAGCATCAAGCATCAAGCATTAAAGCATCAAGCATTAAAGCATTAAGCATTAAACATTAGGCATTATGCATTAAGCATCAAGCATCAAGCATCAAGTATATAGCATCAAGCATCAAACTTCAAGCATCAAGCATCAAGCATATGTCATCAAGCATCAAGCATCAAGCATCAAGCATCAAGCATCAAGCATCAAGCATCAAGCATCAAGCATCAAGCATCAAGCATCAAGCATCAAGCATCAAGCATCAAGCATCAAGCATCAAGCATCAAGCATCAAGCATCAAGCATCAAGCATCAAGCATCAAGCATCAAGCATCAAGCATCAAGCATCAAGCATCAAGCATCAAGCATCAAGCATCAAGCATCAAGCATCAAGCATCAAGCATCAAGCATCAAGCATCAAGCATCAAGCATCAAGCATCAAGCATCAAGCATCAAGCATCAAGCATCAAGCATCAAGCATCAAGCATCAAGCATCAAGCATCAAGCATCAAGCATCAAGCATCAAGCATCAAGCATCAAGCATCAAGCATCAAGCATCAAGCATCAAGCATCAAGCATCAAGCATCAAGCATCAAGCATCAAGCATCAAGCATCAAGCATCAAGCATCAAGCATCAAGCATCAAGCATCAAGCATCAAGCATCAAGCATCAAGCATCAAGCATCAAGCATCAAGCATCAAGCATCAAGCATCAAGCGTCAAGCATAATACATCATGCATTATCTCGTCATCGGGGGTTAATGTCACTTCATTAGACTGAATTTGATTCAGATAGATTCGAATAAAAATGCTAGAAAACTCAACATTATCGTAATTTTTCTTTATGCCTGATAAGATTCTTAATCTTAGCATAGACTTGTATATTTTTTAAATATTTTTTTCTTAATTATTCTAGAATCAAACAACAAGCATCAAACATCAAGAAAAAACATGAAGTATCAAGTATCAAGCAAAAGACATTAAGCATCAAGCATCAAGCATCAAGCATCAAGCATCAAGCATCAAGCATCACGCATCAAGCATCAAGCATCAAGCATCAAGCCTCAAGCCTCAAGCATCAAGCCTCAAGCCTCAAGCATCAAGCATCAAGCATCAAGCATCAAGCATCAAGCATCAAGCATCAAGCATCAAGCATCAAGCATCAAACATCAAGCATCAAGCATCAAGCATCAAACATCAAGCATCAAGCATCAAGCATCAAGCATCAAGCATCAGCATCAAGCATCAAGCATCAAGCATCAAGCATCAAGCATATAACATCAAGCATCAAGCATCAAGCATCAAGCATCAAGCATCAAGCATCAAGAATCAAGCATCAAGTATCAAACATCAAGCATCAAGCATCAAACATCAAATATTAAACATTAAGCATGAAGCATCAAGCATCAAGCATCAAGCATCAAGCATCAAGCATCAAGCATCAAGCATCAAGCATCAAGCATCAAGCATCAAGCATCAAGCATCAAGAATCAAGCATCAAGCATCAAACATCAAGCATCAAGCATCAAACATCAAATATTAAACATTAAGCATGAAGCATCAAGCATCAAGCATCAAGAATCAAACATCAAGCATCAAGCATCAAGCATCAAGCATCAAGCATCAAGCATCAAGCATCAATCATCAAGCATCAAGCATCAAGCATCAACCATCAAGCATCAAGCATATGGCATCAAGCATCAAGCATCAAGCATCATGCATCATGCATCAAGCATCAAGCATCAAGCATCAAGCATCAAGCATCAAACATCAAGCATCAAGCATCAAGCATCAAGCATTAATAATCAAGAATCAAGCATCAAACATCAAACATCAAACATCAAGCATTAAGAATCAAGCATCAAGCATCAAGCATCAAGTATCAAGCATTAAGAATCAAGCATCAAGCATCAAGCATCAAGCATCAAGCATCAAGCATCAAGCATCAAGCATCAAGCATCAAGCATCAAGCATCAAGCATCAAGCATATGTCATCAAACATCAAGCATCAAGCATCAAGCATCAAGCATCAAGCATCAATCATCAAGCATCAAGCATCAAGCATCAAGCATCAACCATCAAGCATCAAGCATATGGCATCAAACATCAAGCATCATGCATCAAGCACAAAGCATCAAGCATCAAGCATCAAGCATCAAGCATCAAGCATCAAGCATCAAGCATCAAGCATCAAGCATCAAGCATCAAGCATCAAGCATCAAGCATCAAGCATCAAGCATCAAGCATCAAGCATCAAGCATCAAGCATCAAGCATCAAGCATCAAGCATCAAGCATCAAGCATCAAGCATCAAGCATCAAGCATCAAGCATCAAGCATCAAGCATCAAGCATCAAGCATCAAGCATCAAGCATCAAGCATCAAGCATCAAGCATCAAGCATCAAGCATCAAGCATCAAGCATCAAGCATCAAGCATCAAGCATCAAGCATCAAGCATCAAGCATCAAGCATCAAGCATCAAGCATCAAGCATC
>NW_025918836.1:0-12307 GCF_907164915.1 Impatiens glandulifera
TAATCGATAAAGACAGAAAGGACTGGACAGCTGATGATAGGAGAAGAAATAATTTGGATAACCATGCCAGAAACCGCATCTCCAACGGTTTGGACAGAAACACGTACTGCAAGGTCCGAGATTGCAAAACAGCAAAGGAAACATGGGAAGTCGTGATTCAGATTCATGAGGGAAATGAAAGAACCAAGGAAAACAAGATAATGGTGGCTACTCAGAAGTTTGAAAACATCAAGATGAGACCGGGAGAAACAATGAGGGAATACAGTGACCGGTTCACAGGTGTGATAGACGAGCTAGCAATTCTTGGCAAGAGGTATGACAACAAGGAAGTCATCATGAAAGTGTTAAAATCTCTTCCAAGTGCATGGGACATAAAGACAATGGTGATGAGGGAATCAAACTGCCTAAGCAAGATGAAGCTACACGATGCATTCGAAGATCTTAAGGCATATGAGTTTGAAATGAGATCTAGGACTGAAGAAGAAGTCTCAGCCTCAACCTCAACCAGAGCATCGATTACATCCAAAGAACCGGTTGCTCCCGCACCGATCAGAACCGCTGAACAGTTCACCGAGGATGCCATGGCAATGCTTGCACATAAATTTGGGAGATTCATGAAAAGAAGCCAACCGACAAACAACTATAACTACGGTGATAAATCTAATGTTAGATGTTATAACTGCAATTGTTTGGGACATTTCAAGTGGGAATGCAGAAAACCAAGGATAGATGACCGGAAATCGGACAATCAGAATAACCGAAATAACTATCAACAAACCGGTGAAGGAAGTGAAGTTCAGAAAGCACTAATAGCCGATGACGGAGGAAGGCTATGGGCTCACAGTGACAATGATGATGAACTCACATGCCTCATGGCAAACGAGGAACAAGTATTCGACTCTCCCTTTGACGAATTTACTAAAGATGAGTTATTTAATGCATTGAATGATATGGTAGCAGAGTATAAGAACATATTAACACTATTGCCAACTTTAGAGCCGACCCCATAGTACCTACCTTGACCGAACCAAAGACCATACAACCTGATGAATCCCCTACCCTAGAAACCGAGGTAGCAATTGAATTATCTTCTGAGACCGAACAGCTCAAGAGCTGACCGAAGAGGAAAATACCCGAATCTAGTATCGAATGGCCGCATGGAAAAGATCTAGTGAAATGGTAAGCAGAATGTGTAGTTATAAAAGACACCCTACTTGCATGTTTGGTCTAGGATACAAAAACAATAGATCCAAAAACCAGAAACACTTCGACATCATGAGGCTCACAAAGGATAATCTCCCATTTGTAAGTTTTGTCAGAAGTTCCTTAACCGTTGAAGAGGAATTAAGTGCCTCATATCCAAAAGACAAACTAACCTATGTAGGTCCAACCGATTCTGAAAAATGGCTTCACCATGAGAAAAGGAAAGCCAACCGGTTCAAATATAGGAAAGCTAACTCACAACCACATAGGGCAAACCAAAGACCATCCCCACATAAGGTCCTCTTAGGAAAGCATAAAGATTCCAAACCGAGTGCAAGAAAATTAGTTAAAACTTTAACCGGGAAAGTCGTCCGACTTGTTAAAGTCTGGATACCCAAGGGACTAATCGCTTGTGGACCCAAGTAAATGTGGGTACCAAATAGTTGTAAATATGTACATTTTGCAGGATATAAAGAAACAGTTAGGAAACTCTAAATGGTACTTGGACAGCGGTTGCTCTAGGCACATGACCGAGAACAACAATCTTCTAACCGACATCAGAATAGAAACCGGTGCATTGATCACCTTCGGTGACAACTCAAAAGGTAGAACCGTGGGCAAGGGTAAGATTTTCCATGGTAATTTAACAATTGATAATGTACTCTTAGTCGAAAATCTACGTTTCAACCTGCTAAGCATTATTCAAATGTGTGATGCTGGATACACTTTAGAATTTCTTAAACATGCATGCTTAGTTAAAAACTCTCAAGGTATCATACTGCTAACCGGAAATATGTTAGGAAACATTTACAAGGTAGATTGGAAAAACAAAGTAGAATACCATGTCTGCATGATAGCTAAAACCGATCAAACTTGGCTGTGGCATAAAAGACTAAATCATTTAAACCTAAAAACTTTAAACTATATCCGCGGTAAAAAGTTAGTTGAAGGAATCCCTGACATAGTGTTTAATAAGGATAAAATCTGTTCAGCATGTCAAATGGGTAAACAAACTAAGTCAACTTTTAAAAGTAAAGGACACATTCAATCTAACCGATGCTTAGATCTTCTTCACATGGATTTATTTGGACCGATTAGGGTCGTCAGCCTAGGAGGTATGCTCTACACTATGGTAGTTGTTGATGATTACTCTAGGTATACATGGGTAATATTCTTGCCATCTAAACGTGAAACCGCATCAAATTTGATCATACTACTTAAACGTTTGCAAAATGAAAAATCAACACGCATTAATAGCATTAGAAGTGATAGAGGAACCGAATTTACAAATAGTACTCTAAATGCATTACTTGATGAATCCGGTATTAGACACGAGTTGTCTAGTGCTAGGACTCCTCAACAGAACGGCCTGGCCGAGAGAAGAAACCGAACTCTCAAGGAAGCCGCACGGTCCATGATAGCCGATTCGGGTATTGCCTAGAAATTCTGGGCTGAGGCTATCAACACCGCATGTCACACACAAAACCGGTCTCTGATCAACAAGTTTCACAACAAAACACCTTATGAGGTATACTTTGATAGGGTCCTTAACCTTAGGTATCTTAAGATTTTCGGTTGTAAATGCTACATTCACATAAATGGAAAAACCTATTTATCTGCCTTTGATGCAAAATCCGATGTTGGGATCATGTTAGGTTACTCAGCAGTTAGTAAAGCATATAGAGTATATAACACTAGAACTTTAACCGTGGAGGAATCACTTCATGTCGTTTTCGATGAATCGGTTGAAAGCAACACTGCATCATGCTTTGATCTACACAACAGATTGGAAAATAACAATATACACTCTGATAGTGAAGATGAGATTCCGGTTTTTAGACGGTTTGTCCATGACCAAATGGGTACTAATGAAACCCAGCCGGATCAAGCTGTCCCACGACAGGAAGCTGACACTTCGGTCCAAACCGAGGAAATCGGTCAGTCTGACACTCCTGTTCAGCCTACCGATATGTCTAACTTTGATCAAGTAAACGGTGATTTGGTAGACACTCTTGAACCGAATTTCAAAAGAAACACAAATCACCCTCCTGAGCTAATTATAGGTGACCCTTCAGAACCCGTTTGAACTAGGCGACAAATCATGGAGGAATACTTCAATTCCGCTTTTATATTCTAGATTGAGTCGAAAAGAGTGGATGAAGCATTGTCAGATCCGGATTGGATCTTGGGAATGCAAGAAGAGTTAAACCAGTTTGAGAGTAACAAAGTCTGGTACCTAGTCCCTAGACCGAAAGATCAACCGGTCATAGGAACAAGATGGGTATTTAGAAACAAACTCAATGAAGACGGTTTGGTCACGAGGAACAAAGCCAGATTAGTGGCACAATGATACAAACAGGAAGAAGGCATTGATTTTGAAGAATCATTTGCCCCTGTAGCTAGGATTGAAGCTATTAGGATTTTTCTAGCTTTTGCTGCATTCAAAAACTTCAAAGTTTTTCAAATGGATGTTAAAAGTGCATTTTTGAATGGTGACATATGTGAAGAAGTATATGTTGAACAACCACCAGGTTTTAAAAATGCTGAACTGCCCAACCATGTATACCGCCTAAACAAAGCTTTATACGGTTTAAAGCAAGCTCCTAGAGCTTGGTATGACACACTAACCGCATTCTTGTTAAAACATGATTTCACCATCGGTTCGGTGGACAAAACATTATTTAAATTTGAGAAAAAGGAACATATCCTACTTGTTCAAATATATGTAGATGATATCATCTTCGGTTCAACTGATCCTAAGCTATGTGATAAATTTTCAACCTTAATAACTAACAAATTTGAAATGAGCATGATGGGAGAATTAAGTTTCTTCCTAGGGCTTCAAGTTAAGCAACTCGAAGAAGGAACTTTCATAAGCCAACCCAAGTATACTAAGGAACTTTTAAAGAAATTTGGGATGGACACGTGCTCCTCAGCCGCTACTCCAATGAGCTCATCGGTCAAACTGGACAAGGATGATGACGGTCAAGCAGTCGACCTGACAGCTTACCGAGGAATCATCGGTTCTCTTCTATACCTGACAGCAAGTAGACCGGATATACTATTCACGGTCGGTGTGTGTGGCAGATTCTAGGCTAATCCAAAACAATCTCACTACACAGCCGCAAAGCGAATCCTGAAATACCTAAAGGGAACTCCTGAAGTCGGTCTGTGGTATCCAAAGGACTCTTATTTTAACCTCACAAGTTACTCAGATGCAGATTATGCAGGTTGTAAAATTGATAGAAAAAGCACCAGCGGAACATGCCAATTCCTAGGTGATCGGCTTGTTTCATGGCACAGCAAGAAACAGACATCTGTTGCCACGACAATGGCAGAAGCTGAATATCTGGCAGCCGGAAGTTGCTGTTCACAACTTCTTTGGATCCAACAACAATTGAAGGATTTCGGTATCACAGCCGAAGAGTCTCCAATTTTCTGTGATAACACAAGTGCC
The DNA here is from genome assembly GCF_907164915.1 of Impatiens glandulifera. Taxonomy (NCBI): domain Eukaryota; kingdom Viridiplantae; phylum Streptophyta; class Magnoliopsida; order Ericales; family Balsaminaceae; genus Impatiens; species Impatiens glandulifera. The sequence continues at coordinate 4,661 of NW_025918836.1, forward strand.
ATAGCAATCACCTACAATCCGGTTCTACACTCTAGAACCAAGCACATTGACATAAGGCACCACTTCATTCGGGAACATGTCATGCTGAAGCATATCCGACTGGAATACGTATCGACAGAACAACAAGTAGCCGATATCTTCACAAAGCCTCTGCAAGAAGCTAAGTTTTCTCAATTCAGTTTCACATTCGGTTTAACCGACATTAGTCAGATCATTCCTAAAGATGCTTAAAAGGGAAATCGGTTCGAACAGACAAAATCGGTAGTTCCTCCTAAATTGTCTGATTCCAAATTCACCAAGGTATCTATGGAAGAACCGCTTTGTCTATCAGTTAGAGTAAACCGACCGGTTACTTAGTGCATGCACCAAATAACCGCATCGGAACAAATGACTGAAAACCAACCGATTTGGAAATAGTTTACTTCGGATTATTTGGACTCCAAACAAAAGTGGAATAATTATCTGTGTTTAAACTTATCTGTTCAGAAAAACTACCTTTTCAAAGTAACACGGTCATACCTCAAAAGACGTGAAAATATGATATCTTTCACCGTCCAGGCCTATGACCCACATCCTAGGTTGTAGACATGCTTATTTCATGCAAAATGCTTTATCCTATGGTTAATTGACGCCATTACCTGCAACACACTGGATAATACTATCATCCTTCCACTAATATATAAGTTAGACAAACCTTAAACAAAACAATCACAATCTACAACTCATCCTTTTACTAAGACAAAAATGTATCAGTTTCCAAACATCCTTCAAGTGGATTTCGATTCAGCTCAAGGCACTGAGCATTATGAAGTCTTCAAGATGATTAAGTCACTTGAAGACACCGGTCTCAAACACTTCCTAGATGACAAACATGTCATCTTCCCAGAAACAGTCCTGGAATTCTTCTAAAATGCCAGGGTCTTTCGAGGTACTCCTCACTTTGACACCCACATTCAATCCAAGGTGGGAGGGACTGTGTTTGACTTCACAGAAAGTGATTTTGCAAGATGCTTCGACCTTCCGAAGCAAGGGCTCACCGACCTGAACGTTTTGGCTGAACTCAAGGCCGAAATAGCCTTAAGCTTTGCTCGGTCAAACCACCCGGTCAATGACCACGGTGCCAGGTCATTGCTGAGAGCTGAGTATCAGCTTCTCAACGATGTTATCGGTCGAAGCATCCTGGGTAGGGATGTAACAAACACTTACTGTGCTGCAGTTTTTAACATGATGTCTGCCATAACCACGGGTACGCCAGTTAACTGGTCAAGGGTGTTGTTTGACGTCCTAATCTGGATGATCGACATTCGTCAAACCGGCCTCATCCCTCAGATAAGCTGCCTACTTTTGGAACTTGGGATTCCGCTCTGTCCAGGAGAAGGGTTGAACCAAGCCCAGGTCATCAACAAAGAGGTCACCGACTCATTCTATGAGCGGTTTGAGAAGGCCTGGAAGAGGAGGAACCGCCACATTAACTCATCCGGCAACTAAGTCACTCCTTCCTACAACCGGTCATTTTGTTGCACGCACCGGTTGTATTAGTGTTCAACTCTATTATGATTATTTCGGTTTAGCCTATGACAATTTCGGTTTTTAATTATTCAACCTCCGGTTTATTGTACTCTCTCATTAATGATAGTAACTTTCAACTTCCAACTACATGAGCAATTAGTATCTAACAAGTTCAGTTACTTTTCAACTAGATTCTTTACCTCGAGCTCCGCAACCGGTCAAAAGTAACTCCTTCCCAAGGAGTTTTGGAAACATAAATATTCTCTTCATTAATAAGATAAAACTGAATTTCAACATTAAATGCTGATATTTTCCCTCCGAAACACAAAAATTATCAACTCAACACATCTCAAAACAAAAATTCTTGAACTCTCTCTCTTGGCAAATTTGCAATCATGTCGAGCCGAACTCTAAGGAACTTCTTGAGCATCGATTTCGACTCTTGCATGGAACACTAGGACATGGAAACAAAGGAACTCATGTTCGAATCACTAATCGACACCGGTCTTCGGGATTTTCTCGAAGAATATGGACCCATACACATTCCGGACGTAATCCAGTTTTTCAACAATGCCTCTATAAGAGGGGATTTCATTGTTTCAGAGATGAGAGGTCGCTCTGTCTTTCTCGACGAGAGCGAATTCGCTAAACTGTTCAACCTGCCCACATAAGGGTTTTCCGAACCTGGGTGGGAAGTGCCGCAACCGACTATTCGGAAATGTTCTCCGGAACCGATGTACCGGTGGAGAACCACGGGCTAAAAACCCGCCTTTCCCACCACATCCAACTCCTCTACGAGATTGTCAACCGATCCATCATTTTCCAAACTCCGAACCAATACTACTCTAAGAGAGTGTTCGACATGATGACCTACATTGTCAGTAATACACCCATAAACTGGTCATCGGTCATCTTCCAAAACCTGAAGAAAATGGTCGAGACAAAGAAAGGTCTCGGTTACGCTCCACACCTCAGCTGGCTCTTTCTCAAATACCGTCTAGAATATGGACCAGGTACACCGGCATCCCCTTCGAATGTTCTCGATAAGGATGGGGTGGAGGACAAGCTCTCTAGAATAGTCATTACATAGGTTGTAATTTCATTTCCTATGTTTTCTAAACCGATCAATGAATCGGTTTTTATCATGTATCTTTCATTTCAATGATTATCTGATGTTTAAGCTTGATAACCGGGTCAAAATCTGCGGCATTATAATATCCATCCATCTAACTAACCGGTTAATACATTACTTCGTTGATGAATCCAGTCAAAATCAAAAACCGCATCATCGCGGCTAATAATCCGCTTCTTGAATAAACGGTTAAAAAGAAGAACCGACTAATCACCGGTCACATAACCAAAAGTCCGCTCAAAGTCTTCGGAGGGAAATTTCCCGCCCATGGACTCCCGCCTATAGGTTCCCGCTCTTAAATCCCGCCCATGGACTCCCGCCTATAGGTTCCCGCTCTTGGTTTCCCGCTCTTGGTTTCCCGCCCATGGTTTCCCGCCTTCGGTTTGCCGCCCATGGTTTCCCGCTCAATGCTTTTGGAGGGAAAATTCCCGCCTAAATCATGATGGGACGGTTCGCGAGGGTTGAAATTCCAAACCGCAGCTATAAATAGGGTCCTTAGTCATTTTATTTCATTCTCACGCGAATCGGCTTTCTCTCTCTAGCTCTCAAACTCTCAAATTCCTTATTCTCTTGCTCTTTCGGTTCAATTATCCAAAATGGGTCGCGATTCCGTACTATTCAAACATATCATTCAAGTCGACTTTGAGGAAATCCGGGCAAACGGTTCGACTCCAGCAAAGCAGGTGTTATCCCGGATCTCCGAGTCCGGCCTCGAATACTTTCTAAGCGGTCCATTTGTTCTATACCATGAAGCGGTTAACGAATTTTTCCGAACCGCATCCATCACCGGAAGATCAATAATTGCAAACATCGTCGGTCAGCAGCTCGAACTGATAGAGGAGTCGGTCGCTGAAATCCTACACCTAACATCCGAAGGGAGCAACTTCTCGGCGGCTTTAGATGAGGAGACATTCGAGGCAGCTTGCCAAATTCTTTCGGAAACCGCGGTTCCTATTGAAATCTCCGGAAAGAAATCATCTCTTCGACCGGAGTACCGACCGCTGTGTGATATTTTCACAAAATCGGTCCAATCAAGAGGGGGAAACTATGACAGTCTCAACCGGGCGAAGATTGAGATGCTTGCCGGTTTAGTCAACGACATCAAAATAAACTGGGCTAAGGTTATTTTCAATAACCTATGTGAGATGGTAGATCCGGCTTCCACTCGGTCATGGGGATATGCCATCCCACTTCGAAAAATTATGCGCCATTTCGACATCAACACCGGCCCGGGTGTTCACCTAACCTCAAGAAAAATCATAAAGTCCCATCAATTCAATGACAAGACAGGCAAAGGGAAGGCCTCCGGTTCTACAGGTGGCCGAAGGAAGAAGGCAACCGCTAAGAAAGCAGCTCCGGTAAAAGACAACTCCGGGAGCAAGAAAGATAAACAACCAATCTGATCGGCAAATCCAATGTCCGAAACTCCCAACACTGAAGACTCGGCATCCAGCTCTGGCCGAACCACTTCACAAAATACCGGAGAAGATCAGTCCGGTAAAGGGAAAGGACCGACAGTCGAGGATCAATCAGCCAGTCATGATAACGCTGATGCTGGTTCGGACGGACTGGGAGAGGAAGATGCCCACGCTGATGATAACACCCGGAAAACGGCCAAGGATCTCGTTAGCAGAATCATGGACGAGATACACCAGCAGGCTCGCGCGGCATCCGAGGTGTTCTATCAATGGATCCGGCACCGGCATCAGATCTTCTACAAAAACATGCTACCGGATCTCACCGTTAGCGAGAAATTCGAAAAGTTGATGAAAATGGAGGAGGAGGTCATTCGCCTCACAAAGGCTAACGACGTCACAACCGCCCTAGAACGAAACACGATAGTAGAACCGCGTGCGCGGTTACAAAGGCTAACCGAACATATTCAACGCCTACAAGAAAAGCATACTCCGGGAACACCGAATTCTCAACTTCAACTCTTGGTGTTGGAATTGCTTGCGGTCAAGGAAAGGGCATTGACCGAGGAAGTGGCGCGGCTTGAAGCGGTGCCCGAACATCAAGATCCAACGAACTCACCGCCTCCTGAGGATGTTGGCGGTCAGAATCCGACCGATGAAAAGCTATCCTCCCCTCCACCGGACCAGAACATCAACATAACCGAAGTGACGACAGGCACGCCCTCCAACGACCAGCGTGGATCTTTTCAAACCGGGAATTCGGAACCGGCCATAACGGAAGAAAGGGTCAAGGCCCTCATTGAAGAATTTGTCAATGACGCGGTTCGGCCATGGAAAAAGAAAATCAAAGAAACCTCGGCTAAAACCTTCGAGATGGCCGAAACGACAAAGGATGATCTAAAGAAGGCGGTCGAGCGGATCACGTCTGTTGAAACAAATTACGGCAATACGGATCAACTGTATGGCGGTCATCTTGATCGAACTAAGGCATTGGAGGCTATAACTCCGTAGCTGGTGACCGATCTTGCTACGGTCAGCCAAAAGGTAGCTGAGATGGAACGATCTCAAGAAACGATCGATCAAAGATTAACAAAGGTCGAGGAGGACCTGGCTCAATCCGGTGTCCAAGCCGGATCTGATCGTGAGAAGGTAACGACCCTTGAGGAAAGGAATGCCAAGCTTGAAGCCGATCTCAAGGCGGTCACCGAACAGGTGGCAGAGTTAATAGTGGCTAAGCTGGCTGCCGATAAGGCACTTGAGGAGGCGAATGCTCTCGCAGCTCAGAAGCTCCAGGATGACCTGGACGAACAGACCCGTATACAGAAGGAAGCGGCAGCGGCTGATGCGAACATAGCCGAACATATGCGAAACTTAGCGGCCAACGCACCGGCCATCGCAAAGACCATAGCGGCCCAACAAGCCAAAGATGCTGAGCGGCTAAGGGCCCAACAAGCCAAAGATGCTGAGCGGCTAAGGGCCCAACAAGAAACATATAACAAGTTCGCAAAGGCTCACAAGAAGTCTAAGGCGGTTGCTTCCCCTTCCGTTCTGGTTACATGCAAAAGAAAGGCTGCTTCGAGGAGGGCGGAGATCACGGGGCTATTGGACAGAGTCACCGAGACAGTTGTTGACCCTCCACCCAACCCGGTTCTGCAAGCCGAGGATGATTTCGAAGAAGATGTTCAGCCGCAACTCAGAAGACAGCGGGTTTTAAATGCGGTTCCAATCAGATCGATCGGTCAACCGTTCTCTCCTCACACCGGGACCTCAGGCGGTCGGGGATCCTCCTTCAGGCCGGTTCAAGAGGACAAGGGACAATCAGACGATGAACTGCTGGATCATTTCTTACCGTCCAGATCGAAGAAATTGGGGCTTTATTCACTATCTTTACTTATGTTTATTTCAGTTTTTATATATATAGCATTTTACCTTAGCATATTTCTTATATATATATATAAAGTGATTTTTGGAAACCGGCCTACATTTCAATTCTTACATGATTTTGAATATTTTAAATAAAATAATCAAAAAGGGAGAAATTGATAAGATAAAAAATAAAATTTTTCAAAATTTTTCTCAAAATTTTCCAAAATTTTTCGAAAAATTCTTCCAAGTTAGTCTCCAAAAATCCGGCCAAACAAATTCTTAAAAACAAAACCGGCCTACATTTGCATTCTTACATGATTTTGAATATTTAAAATAAAATAATCAAAAAGGGAGAAATTGTTAGATAAAATTAGATCGGTTAAATAAAACTTAACAAAAACAACTCTCTTGTGCAGGAACAGGCAAAGAACTCAACCGGTCAAATTACTCAACCGGTTAAGAAACTCAACCGGTCAAGCAATCAAACCGACCAAAAACATGACCGAACAAGAAAGACAAGATCGGTCAAATTAGAAGGGCAGAATCAATTAAACAGTCGGTTAATCAGAAGCCATGGAAAAACCGGAAGTCATCCGGTTAACATAAATAACCGACCAGCATAAAAAGACACTTCGGGTATCTGTTGAGAATGATACCGAAGGAACAGACTGAATATTTCCATATTCATACAAGTCTAAGGAAAGTCTGCAGGTTGCAGAAGACTGTCCTACAAGATCTTTCCACTTCAGGATAAATCAGAAAGGCAATCTTCCAGGTACAGGCAACTGTCCAACCGACAGTTGCCATATTGAGTAAAAGACAAACCTAGCCGGTTTGACCTACACACTGGAAGACTAGACCGCCAGGTCTGAAGACTAGACCGCCAGGTCTGAATCAATGAACCTCTGCTCAATCAATCAGATTCAAGGAAATGAAATGTGACCGTTGGCACATTTCACCTATAAAAGAAGGAGCTGAAGAGGAATAAATGCGGGTTACAAGTTCTGAATTTTCTACAGCCTAAGAAAAAGATTGTGTTCTATCTCTAGAAAAGCGTAAGCGCTTATTTGAAATGTATTCTACAATTTCGGTTAAAATTGTACGGGTGTTATCGAACAGGAAATAAGTCTCGATCGGATTGTTTGTATTCCTTAGTGAATATCATTCTCGCGGTTTCGAGAGGAAGGGGTGACGTAGGAGCTTTATCTCCGAACATCCATAAAAACCTGTCTTGTTATTTACTTTCTGCCTGATTTACTTTATAACCGATCTGCACTAACCTACTAATACCGCTCCAACCGAATTACTAAACTCCAAAACCGACCCAACAATCTCCAAACCCGTCTTATTCAAATCCGGTTCTGCCTATCTCGTGTGTGTGTTGCTTCAACCTGAAACAAACCACTTCCGCGCTTGAACTCCGTTCAAGGGTTTGTGACAGTTTGTGTAGTATTGAAACCCCAGTATTAATCTTTAACCAGATTAATCACCACTCTTTGAGTAAAAGGCGCTAACCGGCCAACCCCGGTCCCCCAGCCTCGATCTAGATCCTAACAAAAAGTCTAAAAGGGAAAAAGTATTGATGGTGGTCACCAGCTTTAGGTCCAACTGTAGCTTGGTACCGCATTAGAAACTTCCACCTCTTCATTGTCTTGAACATGCTCATATTCTCGGAGGATGAAATCCAAGTACTTCTTTCGCTTTTCGATGATACTCATTTGGAAG
>NW_025918837.1:0-21130 GCF_907164915.1 Impatiens glandulifera
ATATATATATATATATTTCAGTATTTTTTTTTTCTCTTTTTACCATATAGATATTTATATTTTTTTTCACACTAATAATATAAAATATTGTTTTATTAATAATTTTTATATTAAAATATATAATATTACATAACATATTTATTTTTATATTTAAAAATAACAATGTATAAAATAATGCTCATCATATATTAATAAATAATTCTCCTACTCTGTTTTTCTTAATTAAATTATATTAATATTAATTCAAATTTTTCATTAAATATCAATTATAAAACCTCCAACAAAAACAAACGTATAATAAAATATTAATTATAAAACCTCCCACAATGAATTCTCATTAATTTAGTATTAAATATTAATTATAAAATCTTGTAATTAAACCAGACTTTTCATTTTCTTCTCCACCCAAATATTTTTCTACTTATAAATAATCAATCTTACATCAACAAAGTCCAACTGCAACAACCACGTCAACAAACACTAATATTTTCTTCCTCCTCTCTTACTCTTCTTTTCTTAAAAATTGTGTTTGTCTGGTTAAAGCAGATGGGGAGATATTACAACCGAGAATATTCAACTCGGAGTCCCCATGGATTGTTGAGCACAATTGGATCCTCCGATTCTGGCCAATTACATTGGAAAATGCGTAAAGTTTCAGATAGCAACGATAAAGGTTGCATCTTTGAAAGGGGTGGTGATGGTGATGGCGTCAACTATGATTCTAGAGGCGATTGTAAGATTGGCTAAAGAAGCTGTGAAGGGGGTAGAGAACTGGTTATCTGATGCATGGTTATCTGATTCAGATTTAGCCTTTACCGGTCAAAAATTGTATGGCATTAGTGGGTTGATGCGTTTTGAATTGTATGGCATTGGTGGGTTGATGCGTTTTGAATTGTATGGGACGAATTTTGAATGGAGTCGGCCGGTGAAGATGGTTTTCATTGACACGGCTGAAGTTTTCTCTCTCTCTCTATGATTTTAGAGATAACCAAGGTTGATGGATTTTGTGTTATCCTAAATAAATTTTGTATATATATTATTCTTAATTAGATTGTACTTTTTAAAATTTTTAATTTAAATAAATTGTTTTTTTATTATCTATTTTTAATGTACTTTCATCATCAATTATAATCCAGTCATTGTACCATATAAAATTACAAATTTCTTTCCTAAATATTAATCATATATATAATAATAATATATATATCTTTTCTCACCTAATATAAATAATATTTTTGGTTATTTTTCTCTTTCCCACTCTATATTAATTATTTTCTCTCACATATTATATATATATATTTTTCTCTCTTAATTTCTCTTTTACAAATATTTATAATAATAATAATTCCTAAATTTTCTCTATTAATAATTATTAATTTATCTCTCCTATTATAATTACTATTTTTTTTCTAATTAATATTATAAAAATATTTATAATATACAAAATAATATTATATAAAATATTTATTATTTATTAGAATGAGAAATTTTGTTATTTTTTGGTCAATTAAAACGTGCCACGTCATTCCATTTAAAATTTTCTCTCCCAATTTTACTCTCCCAATCATTTCTTTAATAATATATATATTCCCTCACCTAATATAATTAATAATTTTAATACTTTCTCTCTTTCTTACTCTATATTAATTATTTTCTCTCACCTAATATATATATATATATATATATTAATTTCTCTTTTACAAATATTTATAATAATAATACTAATTCTCAAATTTTCTCAAATAATAATTACTAATTTATCTCTCATTTTATAATTACTATTTTTTTTCCTAATTAATATTATAATTTTTTTTATAATATACAAAATAATACTATATAATATATTTATTATATAAATATATAATAACATTTAATATAATTTATTAAACTGATAATAAAATTATAAATTTTATTTTCCTAAATAATAATCATATATATATATAATAATAATAATAATATATATCTTTTCTCACCTAATATAATTAATTATTTTTGTTCTTTCTTTTATACTCTATATTAATTATTTTCTCTCACCTAATATATATATTTTTCTCTCTTAACTTTTTTTTTACAAATATTTCTAATAATAATAATAATAATCCTTAAAATTTCTCTTATAATAATTAAGAATGTATCTCTCCTTCTATATTTACTAATTTTTTTTTCCTAATTAATATTTTTATTATTTTATCTCTCATATATATATTATCTTTAGCATATAATCTCTTCCAACAAAAACTAAAATATTAATATAAAACCTCCAACAACATAAATTCTTATTAATTTAACATTAAATACTAATTATAAAATCTTACACTTAAATTAGACTTTTATTTTTTCTCCACCATATAATATAATATAATATAATATAATATAATATAATATAATATAATATAATATATATATTATATCTAATAACGTTTAATATTATTTATTAAACTAACAATAAAAATTAACATCAAAGTATAATTTATAGTTACTTTCTCTCTTATTTATTTTTCTTAATTAAATTATATTAATATTAATTTAAATTTCTAATAAATAAATTTACATTAAATATTAATTATAAAATCTTTAACAAAAATGTATAATAAAATATTAATTATAAAAAAGAAAGGTAAACATAATTGTTGCAATTGGACTTTGTTGATTTAAGATTATTTATAAATTGAAAAAATATTTGAGTGGAGAAAAAAATGAATGTCTGATTTAATTGAGAGGTTTTATAATTAATATTTAATGTTAAATTAATAAGAATTCATATTATTGTAGGTTAATAACTAATTTTTTTATTTAATTCATAAATAAAAAATATTAAGGCCCGCTAATATCCCCAATGTTCCTGCTGCAATATGATGAGAGGCTATTCCTCCCGCAACAAAAGGATCAAAACCTTCCACGCCTATAAATTCATGTTTATATGTATATAAAAATATTTGATTCATACAAATTTGTTTCATAATTTTTTTCCATATATATATATATATAATATTATATATATATATATATTTATAAATATTTTCAAGAAACAATTACTAATAACTTATTTTTTATTTTTTATGTTTTCCTCTAATTATATATATATATATTATATTTTTTCTTCATATAAATATATTCTCTTTTACTAAATTAAATATTTTATAAAAAAACTTCGAGGATAAACAGTAAACGATCCATCGAAGATTATGGGAATTATTCTGATAAAAAAATTTCTAAATAAAAAACTTGATCCGACTAAATAAGATGTCACATCAAACAAAATATAACATCAACTCAAATCTAAGTAATTTAAAAAAATATGACACTCAAGTGCTAAAAAAGTCATTGAAGGGCCAAGAAAAAATGTTTTTTCAACCTCTCTGCAACTTTATTTTAGAGAGAAAAAAGAAGTAACTTGGATGAATTATTTTACAATTGGTAATTATGTAAGAACATTTTAATTTCCCGTACAACGTAGGGTATCCTACTAGTTAAATATAATTATGCATTTTTTTAATAAGATATGACTTATTTTAAATTTTTATTTAAAATTCATTTTACTTTTATAAAATTTCTTTTAAAATAGTAAAATATTTGAAAAGTATACTACCAAGTATTAAAATTATAGATTAAAATTATTCCACCTAATCAAGATTAAAATACCATAATTCTCCAACATTTAAGAATATACATTTGGTCATTTGATCACCCTCAATATTGCATATTTTTTTTCATCAAACAAGATTACTATCCAAATAATCTTAATTAATAATCCTATATATAAACAATGCCATGCTAATTCAAATCAAGAACAAAACATAACCTGAAAGATATATTTAAAAAAAAAATGCTAATACACTAACTAATCAAGTAAGTGTAATAAGCAAAAGCCAATCAGTCTTGTGATTGAAAAACACAAAATAAAATATTTCACAAAAGCAAAGTTATAATAATTTATCCTATTAATAATAATATTTCAGAAATCTCCAAAATTACTAAAATGTTAAATAGTCTAAGAGATAAAAACAACACTACAACCATAGTAGTAACTTTTATAGATAATAATAATAATAATCTATAGATAATAATAATCTATAGATAATACATCTAGTAGTAACTTTTAATCTTTGCTGTCTCCTCCTCCTATCTGAAAATAATCTCAAATAAACAAGACTTTAGTTCTATCAATTCATCCTAAACACTATAAAATATTCCATAATCTTAATAACCCTATAACAATTCCCAAACATACACCAACAAAGATTACTAATAATCAAGGTGCCTATCTGAATTTAGGTCTTTTGGCCATCCCGCACCGATCCCGCACCGATGATGATGATGATGATTAGTATTAGTATTACTCCTCCTGTCCGTAGTTTTAATCTTCTTCCGTTTCCTCTCCTCCTCTAATTCACTATCATCCTCCCACGTCTTCCCCACCTTATCCTCCTCCGATCCCTCGTCGGATTCCTCTTCCTCTTCGTCGTCGTCAGACTGCACCAACAATTCCTCACTATCATCTTCGTCTTCGGATTCCGACTGCCCATCATCATCCGGGGTTCATATCCTTCGTCGGACTCCTGGGAATTGTCCGAATCAGAAAATGAAGCCTCCGCGTTAAGAAACTCCCACCCGCCGTCCTCTATAAACTTCTCCGGGTCCTCAGTTATACTCTTCAAAATCGGCCTCCAGTTAAGACTCAACTTACTCTCGTAGTATTTCAAATCGGTGGTGTCCAGCCACTCCTTGATCCCATTGAGGGCAGTCGAAGGGATCGAGTAGATGGAAAAAACATCTCGTTTGAAATCCTTGAAGACAATCTTCATGTCGAAATTCTTCTGCCCGGAGCCAATTCTCTCCAGGTTAACAATCTCGATCTCGTTCAAAGTGATGACAACAAAAGGCGTCTCTATCAGCTCAACGAGACAGCTCGAAGTGGGGACCACAAAAGCCGACGACTTGTGCGGGACTCCATTGAAACCGAGGTCCCTGAAAGGCTGGTCGAATTCCAAATCGAGACCGTTAAACTGCGGTTGTCCCCACAACTCGTTCGTTCGGTTAACAAAGTTTTGGAAGTCAGTGTTGAGCTTATTCTTCCGATCCGTCTCTCTTTGTTCTTCCTCGATCTCATCTGGATCGTAGGCCGACCTCTTACTGCTCCCGAGGGTCTGCACCACTTCAATAACTTGGACGAAGAACTGAACGTCTTTTGTCCTCTTATTTCCAACCATTATGTGGTTGTGTAGATGGAAGTGAAGCAGAGTAACCATCTCCTTTTCCGCAGGCTGAAAAAATGCATGTTTCACATTCACGTACATGATATCGACGCGTTCATCTTGTTTCGATGATGTCGAGTAACGAAACCCGTTTGCATGCGCTTCAAGAGTCCCGCTCAGTTTCCTCTGCCGCCCGCCAAAAACAGGGCGAATCCATAGATCCGATAGCCTTATCCGTTTAGATTTTGCTCCGGCTAGCTGAAGCTTCTTCTGACTGACTAACGTCGCCCTCTCGGCCTTCTCCGATTCTCTACAAGTCACTTGCCTGCGTAAAGTTTTAATCTGCTGCACCACGTCACTTAAATGACTCGGATCCTTACATCTGAAATATGCCTGCCTAATGTAAATATTACTACTCTCGGGTGAACTGAAAGGAGTTCCAGGGACGTTGAACATAATCCTGATGTAGCAGTTATGATGCAATTCCTGCTGCTGGCTGAAAACGCTCTTCACCATCGCGACATGAAACGGGACCATGCTGCCTTGAATCGGTAACAAGATCGTTTCGTTCTTCTGGTCGATCTGAATCATGAAATCCCTCGGAGGAGACCGAATATCGTTCACGTTCTTATAAGAAACCAACTCACCGGAAGGACGGGCAGAGCCTCGGTTATTCCCCAAACCACACCCGGCTCCGGCCAGCCTCCTGGCAGTTTCCTCGTTCTTCTGACGCACAAGTTCGGCTTGATACTGCCTTCGTAATTCCTCTTTTGACATCTCGTTGTTGTTGTTGTTAACCGACCTGAGAGTCGCCTTCGAAGGTAACGATGATGATTTGGAGACGTTTACATTCGTTTTGACTTTTGGCTGTTGTTCTTCTTCTTCTTCTTCGCTGAACGAGTACGAAACGTCCTTGAGGGATTTCGAACACAAAGAAGTCATCACCTGGGAACTGTCGCCATAAACAACAACAGTGTCGGCTAGCAATAAGGAAAACTTCTTTGTTTCCGTTTCCAAGTTCTGTAAACCGAGGGAAACGTTGAAAATCATTCCAGGCTTCAACACACGGTCGTTCTTCGCGTTCAGACTAAGACCCGACTCACGAAACTCGAGGCCCATCCCGATTCCGGCTGATTTTGTCAAATTTGGTAAAAATTCAGGAGCATCTTTTTCCACTATGGACATTGCGGCTTGGAAAGCCGCACTGGCCTTGTTCCCTGGTTTCAATGCGGCTATAGAAGCTTCCTGAGCCTTAAGGAGGACTTCGTAAGCTTTGATCTGCATGGCATTCGCATCAAACAGATAAGTTCTCGCCACATTCGAACAGTAGCTGTTGTAACGGGATCCAATGGCGCATATGATGACACTTGTGGAGTCTTAGCAAAGATTGTCATCGTTGCTCGAGGCGCTCGGTTTCAGATCGAATTCTCCTCCGCTTTGAAAAATTGGAGGATAGCAGATATCAATGTTATCCGCCTTCAGCTTCACATTGATATTCGAAGGATTGAGTATGACTTTCTCCGTGTCATCCATCAACGAAGAATGCGAAACCTTCATCTCCTCGTCGATAACCTTCTCAATCTTGGGAACTACAAAATGCTTCATGACCGATGATGTCAAGTAAGCAGCTTTCTTCACATTGCTAATCTCAACGCTGTCCTTAACTGCAAACAGATGGGAGAATCCATTCGTTATATCATTCAGTTGAAAATTCGCACTGTTCAGTTTTTTCGTCCAAAGTTCCAACAAACTCCCTTCTGGCAACTCTCTCGCAATGTATCCAACAATGGGAGGAGTATCTCGACCGTCTGATTTCGACAGAGCATGAACCGTGCTGAATATGGCATCCATTAACTTGGTTCCATCGTCGGTTTTGGACTTCACATGCATGATAACCTCGGCACCAACAGAATCCTTGGACGCCTTCTTAATGCCTTGGAGTAGAGAGGATTTCTTCTGTCCGCATAGGAAATGGATTTCCTTCTTCATGAATACCATAATAGTATCAGGAAATTCATAACCAAGCAACCATATGTTGAGAGCGGACGATTTTAAGTATCGAAGGTCTTCAGAGAGTGGAGGAGTTGCTATGGCAAGAACATCGGAATCACCCCATAGGTCACCCTTGTAGTCATTCCAGTGTTTATATAACATCTTTAACCGATTCCCAAAGCTCTCGAGATTAATAGCATAAGCACTATCCCCAACTGCTGGCTTTTCATTTGTACCATTATTTGTTTGTTCGGCCATTTCAGATTAACCAAACTATAGATAATCGGATTTTGGGCTGCAGTTTCAACTATCCGGAAAGCATAAGCCATGAAAAAGAAACAATGGTTTATGGTTGTTGATGATCCAAAGTTTTTGACTCATTTTCAACTGTTAAGAAAATTTTGATACCAAATTCCTTGAACTTCTCTTTGTTATAGGGTCAAGAACTCCAAAGTTTGGCTCATTCTAATGGGATTTGAAAGAGTCTCTCTACATCTTCTATTTGCTAAAATTTTAATAGTTAGAACATGTTGTACTTAAAATTCCATTGCATTTTGAATTCAAAGATACAAAATTATTCACTTAGCACATACTGTTGGGATTCATTAGGTGTATTAAGCAAATTTTAGATATAAATCTAAAACAACTAATCTCAATTATCTTTATGCATAATATAATAACATCAATCATGTGTAAAGTTCATGTAGAATTATCTTTATACATAATATGATAAGATCAATAATGTGTAAAATTCATAGATGAATACCTGTTAATGTGTGAACTGAGTATATTTATCTCAGTAGAACTCTCACAAAGTACTCTAAGATTTTGACTCATTCATCTATCATATAAATAAGCTTATGCTGTAGTATATTAAGGAAAGAAAATCTAACATATTGTTACATGATTATATATTATTTGATTTTATAAATAATATACATTTTTGTAAGATATTAAAACTATAATTAAATTATTTTATTATATATTATTTATTTATTTAAAATTTGAATTTTATTATTAAACCAATTTAATTGTATATTATTTATTTCATTAAAAAAATTCATATTATTTTATTTAATTATACATTACATCATGAGAATCTGTTTAGTTTGATAAGTTTTGGTTAAAATAATCTAATTAAATATATTTTAATTATATAAATATTGTTTTTTAAAAGATCCATTTAATTAAAATTCGTTTAAGTATAACAATAAAACATAATATCTTATATAAGTTGAATATATTAGAATAAATAATTACTAAAAAATGGTTAAGAATAGCAATAAAATCTTCGCATAAATTCACATATTTTTCGGATATAATCTCAACATGATAATACCATTATTTTACCGTAGCCTTACTTTTGTTGGTAGGAGTTCTCTGATTTCTTAGATTTTATTAACTAATCAAATTAGCTATGTTCGGAATCATTACCAGTTGAGTAGTTTCGAGGAGGCCCCGTGAAAGAGTTTCAGATTCGTCAGAAACGCGATCTTACTATTACGTTGTATATCCAATTTACTAATCACCGGGAACGAAAATGATGAAAGGGAGAGAAACAGATTTATCATAAGAGAGAGTTTGTAGGGTTTATATTATATTACATGTTTTAAAATTTTGTAATTTATATATTATATTATATTATATTATATTATATTATATTATATTATATTACTACTTTCTTAAACGAGTTTAAACATTATTGTTATTATCCTCTTTAACAATATACAGATTTTGGGTGGCGCCTACAATTATGAAAACTCACGGTTAACTAAAATATACGTGAAGATATAATCTCCGTTCAAAAAAAATATATTAATAAATGAAATGTTATTCCTATTAAATTAAGTGTTAATTATAAAACACTTAATAAACTTATAAGAAATTAGTCTAGAAAAATTATAAATATTTATTAGCTCAGTTGTTAATTAAGTAATTATAAAAAAAAAATTTATCCATGTATTCATTCAAGAAAGCTCAATTGTTGGTTAAGTAATCATACAAAAAAATTATCGATGTATTCATTCAAAAAATTTGAGTTGAATTTAACAAATAAAATTTATTAGTTCGGGTTGAACGTTGAGAGTATTTTGTTGATAATATTAAGGATCATAAGCTCCAGGCCAATCCACAAATTAACGAGTCTTTTTAGCTACCGGTAATTCCAATGTCACTAATTAATCCTGCCTGAGATCTTATGGGTTCGAGAGAGGATTATATATATTCAGATTTTAACAAATAAGGATTTATGATTACAAAATTATTTTTCTTATTCTCTAACAAATTATTCACTCATGCACCCTCTTTTGTTGAAATCATATATGTGCAACGATGAGGGCTATAAATATTGAAATAGATGCCCACAATGGTGAACGACGTCGTGTTGTTGAGAATATAAATAAGATGCGACGGAAGAGGAGAAACATGTGTTTCGGTTGAGAACCTAGCTAGAAAACATTTTTAATATTTAAGTTGGCGATATTAATAAAAACAAGAAATATGATGAAGATCAAGTAAGTATAATTCAGGATGAAAAAAAGTCTGTCAAAAAAAAGAAAATGTACTTGAAAGGAGAAAATCATAACAACTTTAAATAGGAAAGCAAATGAACAAAGAAAATGGGCAGGATAAGATTTTTTAGAAAAAGAGTTTATGTTGTCACTGATTATGGGAAAAACAACGCACAAATGAGTAAGTCAATCCTTGAAAAAGATGTGTAACTTTTAAAGCAATCCTTCAATCCAGTGACGGAGCTACGTAGGTGGGCTGAATTTTAAAACACTTTATATACATATGTATATATTTAACAGATATTATTTAGTCTAGTTGGCTTTGGGGTTAAATGGGATTGTAGAAAAAATTAATACAAGTTGATATAATTCATAATTATATTATTCTAATTTTATTAAAATAATTATTAATAATATTTTTATTTATATAAGTTAAAGTATAAAATTTTATATATATAATAATTTAAATTATATAATATTATTATTAATTCTTTTAAAACTATATTAATATGATAATTATATATTATTATTTTTTTATTAATTTTAATATAATTAATAATATAAATTATTTATAAGATAAAGATTAAAATAATAATAGTAAAATAATTTTTTTAATTTTTTTAATTTTTAATTAATTTTAAACTAATTCAAAATTTTATATAAATTAAATAAATATATTTCCAAAACAATTTACGTGCATTAATATTTTATAATTTTCTTCTTGACTTTCTATTCACTTAATAATCGGTTTACTTGGTTATGATTTTGTATTTTCTTTTTTAGACTCTAGATTTTTATATTTATATATATATATATATATATATATATATATATTTAATTTTTTTATTTAAAATTTAATTAATTTAATTTTTCATATTTTTTAAACCTAATGAATTTAATTTTTCATATTTTTAAATTAACCTAATTTTTCTTTAATTATATAGTTTTAAATTTATAAATTTCTTTTTTAAATCGAGTATTATTATCTTTGATTAGATTTCGTATATTTATTTTATTTTAGTAAAGGCATTTGAAAAATAGTTTGATTAATATTTTCATTTATTACTTGTATTAGTGTAATACCTATAATATTTTAAGCCCAATAAAAAAAATATTCCTCAATTCGTCCTTGCTTCAATCTTTCAACTTATAAAGTTTATGGCCATCCAATCTTCTATACTTAAAAGAAGTCATGAATATTAATCATTACCTACATTTTAAAATTTTAAAATATGTCAAAAGAAATGATAAAATGGTATATATATTTTTTTTTAATAGACGAGAGCTAGCATAACACCCCTTAACCATAACCCTTAATTAAACTCAAAGCGCTTTCAAATGAAATCGAATCCGTGACCTTTTATACTTTTTTAAGCCGACTCTTACCACTGAACTACTTTGATGGGATAAATGATAAAATTATATTAAAACGAAGGATAAAATAAATTATGACTTTCTACCCATACATGATAGGAATATTAATCTAACCTCACACAAATCCAAACAATTGACAGCAACATTTACCCACATAATTACCAATATTGGTTTCAAGTTTCAACTAACCTGTTGTATTTTCAAGGACATCAGTGTCACTAGAAATGTAATTGAAACCAGTTTCTACACATACTCCTTCAATTAAACAACTTTATCACACTTTATTAATTATATTCTATTATAAAATTTGAATAATATTTTAAATCATAATGAGGTGCATCATTTTGCACAAAATAATTTGTTTACTTTAAAACGGTAATAATAAAATAAGTTTTTTCGGAAAAATCGATAAAAATTGTTGTTGAACTCATAGATTTCTCGCTTTTTTTTTGTTCTTAATGTAAATCTCCTTATGTTTTGAGTATATTTTGATACATGTATTTGTATTGTTTTTTTCATTCAATTTGAAATTATTTTTATACATTACTGCAATGAATAATATTTAAAACCATGTTTATAGTAACTGAATCGAACAAAAAAAATGTTGATCGAGAATGAAGCATGCATGGTCAATTTTGTGTAATAAATAATATATATATATATATATATATAAATGTATTTAAAATGAATAACGAATTATGTAAAAAGAAGAAAGGAGTGTTCTATATAAGTGGAAGTTAAAAGTTAAAAGTTAAAAAGTTTAAACTTTACAATAAATAATAATCATAATAACCTATTACCCAGCAGGCTAGCAGCATATTTAATAATTAATATTTTTATCAATTAAAAAAATTATATCTATTAATCCTCTGCTCTCCATCACACATAATAATAATAATAATAATAATAATAATAATAATAATAGTAATAATAATAATAAAAAAAAAACTGAATTTGTTTAGTTTATTGGGTCGGATGTTGCGATTAATTTGAATAGAGTAAATCAATATTTGAGTTAGATCATGAATTAACCTATAACACACAACATAATTAAAAATAAATATTTTATAAATCATTAAACACATTTATCTTATAAGGTGAATATCAATAATTTTTTATTCCTAAATAATAGTATATATTTATATATTATATAAAATATTTTCTTTTTTTTAATTTTATTATTCTATATTTATATTTATTTATTTATTTTAATGAAATTATTAATTTTAAGTTAAAAATAATTTTTATTTAATGTTTAGTAATTTATTTTATTAATTTTTGCAATCGGAACGTGACTATGTTAGTTTTAATATAAATGTTGATATTAACACGATTATCATAATGTATTTATAGTTTTGTTAATGATTGATTAAGATTAGATTTTGAGTAAATTAAGTTAGTCTTTCTGTCTTCTTCCTCACATGCTAATGTTAGGCTAAGACAGAGCCCAACCAAAAATACCAATTTCATATTTGGACAATTGGTTTTGGATAGGCTCAAATAAAATGCGATAAACTTAAAATTATAACTAAAAAATTATGGATAAAATGAGAGTAAAAATATAAGTTTTGCCTTTTTTCTGAATTATATATAAAAAATAATATAATAAATTTAAAAAATTAAGAGATTATGTCACATTTGTACCGTAATTTATTTTTCAAGTCCACTCGAGCTCTACACAGACTCTCTATGATAAATACAAAATAAAATACAAATAAGAGTTTTTAATTTAATTATGTATAAGATATATACAAACAACTTTTAACAACTTTTAATGTTAACATTTTGTTTTTGGTTTTATTAGTCTACTTCAAATGTTGGATTTTCAATTAATTTTTTTTTATGTTTTATTTTCATTCTTACATTCAATAATTCAATAAAATGACTATTTAGTTTATGTATTTGAGTTTATTTTAAAATCCAATATAAATGTAGTTTGAGAATATTTAATTATTTGTTTAAATATTATTCTAATGTACATAAAAATCTTATATTTCACCGTTATAACTTTCATTTAATTTAAGGACTCAAATATTATTCTATAATAAATAATTTATAGGGATCTAAAAATAATATACCATCAATCTGCTTAAAAAGATAAAAAGATATATTCATTTAAAAAAAAAAGAATCGTAATATAAACTAATCTAGTGAAAGTTTTTCTAATTTTTACTCTTAAAAACTAACATAATTCGTCGTTTAATACTTATATTGATTGAGATTCGAAAAAAAAACATATATGGCGAAATCGTCGCTGTTAATATCTAAATATATGACCTTATCTATTTATTTGGAGTATCTCAACAAATATGTCAGATTATCTTTTCATAAAGAAATTTGAAATCAAAATTGTCGGTTTAATAGAATATGGTTGGATTAATTTATGTTAAATTAATTAAATTGATTTATCTTGTTGGAATATACTATTGCCTTACTATTTGACAAACATTTTAAACAATAAAAATTATGGATATATAACTTCGTACTAAAACAAATAATTGTTTTTTTTACCGATTACTTATCCATCTATATTGAACCAATTTGGTTAAAGATATATAAGTAAATTTTAAAATTTATGAATTTCATGATTTAAAATCTTGTAAAAGATAACTGGTTTGATATTAAGTTATTATTTAAACATGAATTACTAAAATATTGTTTTATGTTAAATATTTATCTTCATTTAAAACGACCGACTCCGGTGTGTCCTATGGGGATTCAATAATTGGGGCATGCTTGCCGAAATAGAAGATAGTGTTTGAAAGGGAGACGACATCATTACTTTTCTGTAAGCTTAAATACCGGGGTGACCTCATTGCAACCGGATCAATTCAAACAACTTCTCTTTCTCTATCTGACTACTTAATCTAACTACATCCCAGAAACTTCATCAGGTATCGAGGCTAAAATTCCTAATTTCTCAATGTTTTCATATATCGTCTATTTGAATCCATTTGTTCATATTCCGATTATTTCTCGCGAATGTGTTCGATCGATCTGTGCACTTTTTATATTATTTAGACAAATTGTAATGGTAAATCAATGCTCGTGTTCTATCTTTCGTTTTGATTCATCCATCACGGCTAGAAAAATGATCATTAAAGACGACAAAAACCGTCGCTAAAAGCCTTAATGCCGACGTTAATAATTATTAACGTCGGCAAACAAAGCCGTTGTTCGTCGACACTATAAATATCGATGTTAATTTTTTTTTATTATTAACCACTGATTTAGGGGGAGGAAACCGTGGTTAATAATATTGTATTATTAACCACGACTTTAGGAGAACGCCGTGGTCAATAATTTAAAAAAAAATTAATTTTTTAAAAGCTGCAGTTATTTTTTTTGATTTTCACAAAACCTGTTTCAAATATTTAAAAAAAAAAAGAATATACGAACAAAAAACAATTCATAAATCAAATTAAATCTAAATTCGACAAAAATCTAAATAGAATACAAAAATTTGAAATTAAATTGTAATGTGAATCACTGATTGGGGGAGGAAGGGGAATCCTAGACATGAACGCCTCAAAAGTCTCTTGCTGTGCGCGCACCTGCGCTTGAATATCGTTAATCCTTTGCTCTTGTGCCTCCTTTTGTGCTTCATGTGCCTCCTTTTGTGCTTCATGTTCTGCGCGTATCATATTCAACTCTTCTCGCAGAATCACATTCTCCTCCATCAGCGTCTGTTGTGACACACGCGAGTTGACGCTTGAAAAAGAAATTCCCCTTTGATCAGGTCTAAAGTGAGTGAGACATATTCACGATCTCATCCCTGTCACCCTCTTGTGTCCCTGTCGTCCTAAAGCAGAATCAAACACCTCGAGCGGCAACAAATTAGGATTCCAACAATTCAAGTAATTAAGTCATTTATCCAAATTTTTAGGAATGCCGACGAAGATACCTCAACAGATGATCTCACTGTCAGGTTAAAGTAGAAAACACAATTATAGCTCTCATTAGATAAATAAGAGACAGTTACCATATGAGATAATCATATGATACTTATAATACAATCTGATACCTAGACTGACATATTGGCAAATATACTATTGATCAAGCAAAAATATGCTAAAATACTATAACCAGACATCTTAGGTAAATAGCTTTTGCACAAATGAGATATAGGTTGAAAGACAAGTTATGGTGTAGGCAGCTTGTTAAGGTATGGGCTAAGGCGTCTAGTCTCATTTATTGTCTTTTTTAAAAAACATTTGGATAAAATTTTAATAATATTATGGGTAAAAATAAAACATAATAAATTAAAATAAAAAACCTTCCAGATATTCGTTTGAGTATCTTGTGGGTAAATATTTATTAAAAGGATACTCGGTTGAGTATCTCTTTATATATATGGGTAAATTTTTTCAATTAAAATACAAAAATTATATTTTATCATTATTTATAGAAAGATAAAAAATAATTATTTTTTATTAAATAATATCAATCAAATAAGGCAAATAGCTTTTGCATAAATGAGATAAGTTGAAGGACAAGATTATGGTGCAGATAGACGGGCTTGGGAGGGCTGTGGGGTAGGCATCTAGTCTCATCTATTGTCTCTTTAAAAAAACATTTGGAATAAAATTTTAATAATAAAATTACATAAAATATTAAGATTATTTATTTAAATATTACTATAACTTTTATACTTATTTAGTTTTTTTTTTCAAATAAAGCAAGTTCTGATTAAAGTTAAAAAAAACAGATAAAGACAAAAACAGTATTTCATATTATATATAATTATGATTTTTTATTAAACAATATCACTGATTGTTATTTTTAATTATTTATAATAACAAATTTTAAATTTGTTTTCTAATTTAAATTTGTTTTCTAATTTAAATATTTTTTATTATTTTATTTCTTTATTTTATTTCTTTAATATATTATAAAATATATAATTATTATATTTATTTGATAAAAATAATTTAATATTATGGGTAAAAATAGAACATAATAAATTAAAATAAGAACCTTGCAGAGCTATATTGAGTATCTGTTTATATATATATGGATAAATTTTATCAATTAAAATACAAAAATAATATTTTATTTAATTTATTATTATTTATAAAAAGATAAAAACAAATTATTTTTTATTAAATAATATAAATCAAATAAGACAAATAACTTTTGCATAAATGAGATAGGTTGAAGGACAAGACTATGGTGCAGACAGACGATTTGGGAGGGCTATGGGTTAGGCGTCTAGTCTCATCTATTGTCTCTTTAAAAAAACATTTGAGATAAAATTTTAATAATAAAATTACATAAAATATTAAGATTATTTATTTAAATATTACTATAACTCTTATACTAATTTAGTTTTTTTTTCAAATAAAACAAGTTAACAAGTAAAAAAAACAGACAAAAACAGTATTTCATATTATATACACAATTATGATTTTTTATTAAACAATACCACTAGTTGTTATTTTTAATTATTTATAATAACAAATTTTGAATTTGATAACATATAGTTACGAAGATATCTTCGTTTCTGATTTTAAAAATATGGCTTGTACCAAAAAAAATATAAGAAGATATCTTCGTTTATGAATTTAAAAATATGGGTACAAGAAGACATAAGAAGATATCTTCGTTTATGAATTTGAAAACATGTAGTTAAGAAGATATATTCGTTTATGAATTTGATAACATATAGTTACGAAGATATCTTCGTTTCTGATTTTAAAAATATGGCTTGTACCCAAAAAAACATAATAAGATATTTTCGTTTAGGAATTTGAAAATATGTAGTTAAGAAGATATCTTCGTTAATGAATTTGAAAACATATAGTTACGAAGATAACTTCGTTTCTAATTTTAAAAATATGGGTACAAGAAGACATAACAAACATCAATAAATTATAAGTTATAATTCCATAAAGTACATTACTACACTAATGTCAATTGACCAGTTACACATAAGAATTACTGTACAAGTATAATTCCGTATAACACATACAAATCTCTAAAATCTTGATCTAATTGCCTTCTTTAACTTAAACCTATTAACATTGTGCTCAGACATAAGAATTCTGTATAAATATTTGATCATCGATGTACTCAAAGCTTCTTCGGCCTTCAAAAGAACAAGAGAAAGTATAAGAACATATAAAATTGTTAAATGTCATAGACTAACATATGGTATAACAATTACATTTTTTCGTTGATGTCAATACCCCAATCCTTCACCGCTCCTCTATATGTTTCCATATGTCTCATTAAATATACACCACAGTCTTTCTTGTTTGTATTGTCTTGCCAGTCCAGCTTTGGGACCGTTATCCTGTATTTTTTAACTTTTGCAGCAATTATTTCTAGGCATTGCCTTTCCAAGAAAGTCCCAAAACTATCGAGTTGTTTCTTCAAATTGATATACCTGTCCAGAATTTTCATTTTATGCGGACGACCGGAGTTGTCTAGTATATCGATTCGCTTACCGGCAATATTCACACATACAAGAAAGAAATGTTTGGCATGGACGACAGGTAGGAATATCTGTAAAAAGAACACAAACATTTATTATTTGATTGCATACTCGTTACTTGGAATTGAGGGATATGTACATACCAGGTCAGCGAAGATGAGGTCTTCTTTAGTGACATGGTAGTTTCTCATATCTTCTTCAAGGGATTGGCAAAATAAGGTGCAATCATACTGCAGATTAACCTGCAAAATAAGGGTAGAGTATCAAAGTCATGAACAATGAAGGATACATAACACAAAAACAAGAGAAGCACTTACATGTGATATTGATGAAAAACAAATTATTTGTGGTTCATGCCTTGGAAACCTACGGAATTTGTAGTGCACAATTATGGACCAAGCGTCCACCACTTCGCTCGTAATTTCTTCATACAGTTTCATTGTTTGAAATAGTTGACGGGTGATATTACCCGATGGACCTTCGTACAGAACGTCACTGCAAAATAGATTCATTTAGAAGAACATAACTAACTAATTTCATATTTCAAATTTCTAAAAGCATGCTAAGTAACTTACCTTCCAGCCAGGTCTTCAGCAAACACAAAATCGGCCAATCTTTGTTCCTTGTTGGTTATTTTGTGGTCCAACTTATCCGCAACCTCTTTCATGTAAGGGGATCGAAAGTGCACAGGAATTTTTGTGATCTTCCTCTTAGGATAGTCTTTAATGTTGACGCGTCCCCCCCCCCCATCATCTTCATCTTCATCTTCAGAAGATTCAACAGCTTTAGAAGCCTCACCCTGTTCCTTCCCTTCACCCTGATCATTTGGTTCAACAGTGGGTGACTAAGCTTTGTGTTCCTCAACCTCTTCCTTCCGTTCACCCTTATCATTTGGTTCAACAAGGGGTGACTGAGCTTTGTTGGGCAGAACTGCATCCTCAAGTTCTTCCTGTTCAAAAGGGAGTGATTGATCTTCATTGTGCAGAACTGCATCCTCAAGATCTTCCTGTTGAACAAGGAGTGATTGATCTTCATTTTCCTGAACTGCATCCTCAAGATCTTTCGGTTGAACAGGGAGTGATTGATCTTCATTGTGTAGAACTGCATCCTCAAGATCTTTCGGTTGAAGAGGGAGTGACTGATTATCTTCATTGTGCTCAACTGAATTCTCAAACTCATTTGGTGTTGCACGGGGTGATGGATTATGTTGATTCTCCTCAGTTGCATTCTCACAGGTGTATTCAACCAGGGGACTACTGATTGTCAAGCCCGCACTCTCTAAAGTGTCCTCAAGTGCCTCACTTGGAGGATCTTCCACACTTACACGAACCTCACCATCATTCACCACCTTCAAGTGTTTCATGAACCCTTCAGACTCTCTTAGGTTCAGGAAACCAGCCTCAAAAAAAGGCTTCGGATCGATGTTGCATTTCTCCAACTCCCCTGATAGGTAATTAAGTTGTTGGGCTGTATCTTTAAAAGTTTACAGGATTTTGGATGTCAACATCTGTAGATTATGAAAAACATATTTTATTAGTCTCGAAAACAAGAAACTGTAGACAAATGTGAGTCAATTTCTTGTTTCCACATACCTCATCACCGTCTTCATTTACTTCCACCAAATCAACTGGATTCTCAGGTTCTTTATCTGCTAGGCGCGCCCTTGCCCTGCCCAGCCCATCCCAAAACCACCGGCACAACCTTCTAAGGTGGTAAACTCTAACACTGTGACGTCATCCCAACAAGAGATTATTGGAAATTTCCTTTCATAAGGCTGACGTACACCTTCCACAAAAACACCATCTAGGTAGCAAATCTGGAGTAAAGTAATGGGAAACATGTTAGTAAATATTTGATACCTAAAAATCATATACAAGAGAGGAATTATTTACCAATAAAAGGGTTATAGGTCCATCAAAATATGGATTTTTATCTTTACTTTCTTTTTCTTTCCAACTTCTTACACTTTCAACCAATCGTTGTAGTGTGAAATGGCACCAGTTCAGCTCCTTTATGTTATCAACATTCATTAAGGATTTGAGAATTTTGAACCTGAAATGAATAAAATACATGTGTGAGTAATCACAAATACAATTAGATATATAATAGGTTTGAATACATGTTTACCTGGCTCGTGAATTTTGAACTGGACATAAAAAACTTGAGACAACAAAGACAACAAAGTCGATTTTGAAATCGTTGTCTGCACTTGTGTTACTTAATATCTTGGGTATCATAGAAAGTGTTTCAGGAGCTTTTGAGTCTTCCCCGGTCCATTTGGTCTTCCAATCCCTCAAGAAATTAAAAAAATCAGGGTCCTTAGTCTTGTCCCCCCAGCGGACTGACCTACGTTCATTGGCCCTCTCAAGAGGTTCATCACGAGTTGGACGAGATCTTCATCGATAAGGATCTCCTCACCGTTGGCCAATACCGGAGAACTCTTATCCGGGTCAAAAGATTGGATTACGTGTCTCGAAAAATGCCCTGGGCAAGTGGAGACACCCAATGTAAGAAGAGAACCAAACCTGATTTGCTTCACAGCTTCCCTCTGTTCTACGCTCAATTTAGGAATCATTTGATAAAGGCCATGAGGGGATGATCTTGTTAGAAATGTCACTTTCCTTTTTTTATGGTTTTGGTTTTTTGGGGAGATGGTGGTAAATCGTCATCGACTGGTGTAGTACATGGAGAAATATTAGTGGTTTCTGGGGGTGGTGCTGGTAACTCTTTATCGACTAGTGGAGTGGATGTAGGAATAAACATTGTTTTTTTGGGGGGGGGAGGTGGTGGTAAAATCTCATCAACATGTGTAGTACCTGCATCAATATCAGTAGCTTCGACAGCAATTGTGGAAACTGATTCATCAGTCGATGACTTCGTATTCGTCTTCGTATTTCTCTTCCTCTTCCTTTCATATGTAACCAAGTTATTAAACCTCTAAGTCATTATTTTCGATTGGATAACATAAATCAGTATTCAACTAAATAAATGGAATCAACGGGTGTAAAATTAGTACAAAATTATAAACACAATAAGATTAACCTACCTCTTTGGTTTATTGCGGGGATTGACGTTGGATACAGGATTGGGGGCAAATTCGTTTTCGTTTATGCTGTTACAAACTGAAAAGACGACCTCTCGGGAGTCGAAGGTATCCACTTCCATGTTGTTGCCTTGGTTTTCTAACATTTTCAGAAGAAATCCTTGTAGAATACAAGAAATCTCTAGGATTTCAACGTTGAAAATTTGATGATCGCCGGGAGATAGAGAGAGAAGAATATGAACAGTTGTTTATGAAAATGATGAAGAGTGTGATTGTAACGGGAAATTGAAATTATAACAATAAGTAATTGAAGCGAAGAAATATTCGTTCTATATCGTATCCTCGTAAAAAATAATTGTTTTATATTAAATAATATAAATATAATAAAGGAAATAGTTTTTTCATAAATGAAATAGGTTGAAGGACAAGACTTTGATGCAGACAAACGGTTTGGAGGACTATGGGATAGGCGTCTAGTCTCATATATTTTGTCTCTTTAAAAAAAAATTAGGATAAAATTTTAATTATTAAATTACATAAAATATTAATATTAACTATTTAAATATTACTATAACTCTTA
>NW_025918838.1:0-3742 GCF_907164915.1 Impatiens glandulifera
CAAATCATGATCAAGAGCAACCAGCCTCAATATTCTAACCGGACCGGCTAGCAATAAAACTTTCAATTCAAGCCGTCTCATATTACATAAAGATAAACGGGAAACTTTGAAATATAAGATGACGTAATATGATGAGATAGATACTTCTTGGAAAAATGCAAGAAGATAAGATCCGGATCAGAAGAATGCCATAAAAACAATGATGATCTGCTTATCCAAGATCCAAAGCAAAATCTGAATTAGGCGGTCAAATCGTGCATGTTTGCCATGTGTCCAAATATGCAAGCCGCTCACGTCATCAGAACCTAACTGGTACATGCATGATTGTCAAGTGTTAGAAAGGTTAAACGTGCACACAACATCTCTGAACCGGCGTGGCTTCAAAATGACCAATCCTACGGAGAGAGAAAAAGGTGACCGTTAGGATATTATCCACTATAAAAGGAAGACGAAGGGTCTTCATTAAACACGAAATTCTGAACTTACACGAGAGAGAATTGAATATCCAACAGTAAAAGGAAATCTCACGCGCGATCCCAAATAGCAGTTTCAATTTTTGAAAGCATTATTGTTATATTGAGTTATTGCATTACATAAGAGTGAAGTGGTGTAACCAACAAGTAGCGATTAAGGCTCGTTCGGCATTGTGTGAGTGTTGTAACATTCAAGTTAGTGAAAATCTTTCTCATCATCTGAGAAGAAGGGATGACGTAGGAGAGTTTGCTCCGAACATCCATAAAAAATCTTGTCTTGTGTTATTTTCTTTATTTCCGGCTTACTCACTCTAAACCGAACTATCACTTACTTCAAATCAAACTGAAACATAATCTCCTTCCTTAACCAAACCGGTCTATCTATCCTTTCTAACCGATTCCTTATAAACATTATCCAATTCTTGTGTGTTGCTTCAAGTTGAAATAGACATTTCTGCCCTTGAACCCGGTTCAAGAGATTGTGACAGCTTGTGCGGTGTTAAGAAACGGTTTTAGTCTCTAACCGGACTATCACCAATCAGAGTGTGTATTGTGTTGTAAGCGTTCTCCCTTATAAAACCGGAATCCCAATCCTCCAAGGGCAATCCCGATCTTAACAAGTGGTATCAGAGCGAGGTTCTTAACACTCAAGCAACCGAAGAAGATGAGAAGCATGACCCACAACGACAAGCCACCGATGCTAAATAGTGAAGCGTTTAGCAGCTGGAAGAAACAGATGTATCTACATCTGATTACGCTGGATAATGAGATGAGCAGAGTTCTAAAGGAAGAACCGATAAGGATTAACAAGGAGATATATGCATGGACGATTGAAGATAGAAGAAGAAGTAACCTGGACAACCATTACATGAGACACATCTACAAAGCTATAGACGACAACACACTGAACAAAATCTCAGATTGTCAAAATGCAAAGGAAGCCTGGGAAACGATCATTTAGATTAATGAAGGAAATGAAAGAACAAAAGAAAACAAAATATTGGTTGCTACTCAAAAATATGAGAACATCAGGATGAAACCGGGAGAAAATATGAAAGAATTCAGCAACCGGTTCACCAGTGTGGTCAACGAATTACAGACACTCGGAAAGAGATACGACAACCGGAAGATAATCATAAAAGCCTCAAGATCATTACCGAGCACATGGGATATCAAGACCATGGTGATGAGGGAGTCAAGCAACCTCGGGCAGATGAAGTTGCACGACGTGTTTGAGGACCTGAAAACATACGAGTTCGAGATAAAGTCTCGGATCGAAGACGAAGCATCAACGTCAACTGCAACCAGAGCTCTAGTTACATCGGTGGAACCGGTGGTCCGTGTATCAACCGCTCCAGCTCCAGTCAAAAACGCTGACTAGATCAGTGAAGACGTGATGGCGATGCTAGCACATAAATTTGGGAGATTCATGAAGAAGAATCAATCACCATCAAACAACAATTTCAATTATAACTATATCGATAAATCTAATAAAAGATGTTATAATTGTGACGGTTTTGATCATTTCATGTCGGAATACAGGAAACCGAGGAGAGACGACCGAAAACCGGGAAACAACTATCAAAAATAACAACTATCAAGGTAATAACTATCAAGGTAACAACTACCATGGAAACGACTACCGAAGGAATGACAACCAAAGAAACGATTATCGAAAGAACGACAACCAGCAAACCGATGAAGGAAAAGAAACTCAAAGGCACTTATCGCATCCGACGGTGGAAGCGACTGGGCATACTCCGACAACGAAAATGATGAGGAAAAAGTTACATGCTTCATGGAAAATGAAGAAGAGGTATTTGATTTTTCTTCTGATGAATTTACTAAAGAAGATTTAGTTTCGGCACTCAACAAAATGGTCACTGAGTTCAGAAACTTACCTGCCTATATACCGACCCGGTCAGAACATAAAACCTGAAAGTCAAGTGGAACCGCTGGTGAGCCATGCGAAACCACGGTATATGAACCGGCTGGACTATCCTTAGAAAATGAGGAGACAGTTCGACCGGTAACCGAAGAAAATGAACGAACAAAGTACATTACGGCTGCTTGGGAAAGATCCCGTGAAGCCGTAAACCAGATGTGCAAATATAACAGACATCCTAAATGTAAATTTGGTATTGGATACAATGAAAACAAATCCTCCAAACCAAACAACTCTAACAGAATGAGACTCACAAAAGACAATCTTCCTTTCGTAAGATTTGTCAAGAGTTCATCAACCAACATTGAGGCAAAAACTGTCTTAAACCCGGAACTAAAATATGTAAGTTCAAATGACTCGGAGAAATGGTTTCACCCTGAGAGAAGGAAAGCCAACCGGTCAGGAGACAAACAAAACAAAACACGTTTACCTGAAACTAATCAAAAGTCTCCGTCACAACGACACAAGGCACTCTTAGGCAAACAACTAGAAGTTAAAACAACCACTATTAGAACCATTACCAGGAAAGTGATCTGACTTATTAAAGTCCAGATCCCAAAGGGACTAATCAACCACGAACCCAACTAAATGTGGGTACCAGAAAGGTGTAAATATTTATTTTTTGCAGGTTAGGAGAAGCAACCGGCTAAGAAACTCGGAATGGTATTTGGACAGCGGATGTTCAAGACACATGACCGGCAACAACGGATTGCTAACCGACATTACTCATGAAACTGGAGCAATAATCACATTTGGTGACAACTCAAAAGATAGAACCGTGGCCAAGGGTAAGATTGTCCATGGTAACGTGTCTATAAATAATGTATTGTTAGTAGAGAACTTGCATTTCAACCTGCTAATCTGTTAGGATCGGGGACGCCCTTGGAGGACCGGGTTGCTTTTCCGGTTTCGGTAAGGGTGGCCGCTTACACAACACACACTTTGGTGATAGTCCGGTTAAAGACTAAAACCGTTCTCAGCACTGCACAACCTGTCACAGACTCTTGAACCGGGTTCAAGGGCGGAAATGTCTGTTTCAGGTTGAAGCAACGTTTGCGACTTTAGATGATGTTTAAGAAGGAGTCGGTTTAATGGAGGTGAGTGACCGGTTTTAGGAGTATGATTAGTTTGCGGTTTTCGTTAAGAAAGCGGGAAATGAAAGCGAATGAAAGAACACGAGACAAGGAAATTTGTTTATGGATGTTCGGAGCAAACCCTCCTACGTCACCCCTTCTTCTCAAGTTATGAGAAGGATCTCCACTAACTCTTTAGAGTTACAATTACACTTCCGGTCGAGCCCAACTTCGCTACTCGCCGGTTACAC
>NW_025918839.1:0-67999 GCF_907164915.1 Impatiens glandulifera
AACAATAAATTTCATATGTTCCAAGGAATTAGTAAACGGTTTTCCAAACGTCAAGTTTTCAAAAGAGAAAGTATGTGCTGCATGTCAAATGGGTAAACAAATAAAAGCTTCTTTCAAAAGCAAGGGAAATCACCAATCCGAACGATGTCTAAAACTTTTGCATATGGATTTGTTTGGTCCTGTTAGGGTAACAAGTTTAGGAGGCATGCAATATACTATGGTAGTAGTTGATGATTATTCGAAATTTACTTGGGTAACATTTTTGGCTTCTAAAAATCAAGTTACACCAAACTTGATTAAACTGCTTTTAAGGATACAAAATGAAAAGTCCATTCGGGTAAACAAAATTAGGAGTGATAGAGGAACCAGATTTACAAACAGTAATTTAACTACTTTTTTTGATGATTCCGATATTAGGAACGAGTTGTCTAGTGCCAGAATCCCTCAACAAAACGACCTGACTGAGAGAAGAAACCGAACTCTCAAGGAAGCCGCAAGGTCAATGATAGTCGATTCGGGTATTGCTCAAAAATTTTGGGCAGAGGCTATCAATACCGTTTGTTAAACTCAAAACCGGTCTCTAGTCACTAAACGATTTTCTAAAACCCTTTTTGAAATATAATATGACAGAATTCCTAACATCCAGTATTTTAGGATTTTTGGTAGTAAATGTTATGTTCACATCAACGGCAAAACTTATTTGACCGCATTTGATGCTAAATCCGATGAAGGAATAATGTTAGGATATTCAGCTATAAGTAAAGCGTATAGAATTTATAACACTAGAACTTTAACGGTTAAAGAAACCTCTCACATTGTTTTTGATAAATCGGTTGAACGAAATACTGCATTACCCTTTGACCTTCACAACAGAATGGAAAATTTCAATATCTATTCCGATGATGAAGATGAGATTCCGGTTTACAGACGGTTTGTCAATGATCAAGCGGTTGATGTTGAACCTCATCCTGATCAAGTTGCATTACCGCAGAAAGTTGACTCTTCAGTTTCAACTGAAGAAATCGGTCGGCCTGACTCTGTTCAGCCTACCGATCAGTCTAACCTTGATCAGCCAACCGAACGCTTGGAAGACACGTCTCGGATAAACCTCAGAAGGAATAAAAATCATCCTCTTGAACTAGTAATAGGTAACATCTCATCACCCGTCCGAACTAGGCAACAAAATTTGGAACACTATGAAAACTCAGCTTTCATATCACAAATTGAGCCGAAAAAGGTGGATGAAGCTTTGCAAGATCACGATTGGATTTTAGCAATGCAAGAGGAACTAAACGAGTTTGAGAGAAATAAAGTCTGGTACTTAGTCCCTAGACCGAAATATAAACCGGTCATAGGAACAAGATGGATATTCAGAAATAAACTCAATGAAGACAGTTTAGGTACGAGGAACAAAGTCTGTCTAGTGGCTAAAGGTTATAAACAGGAAGAAGGCATTGATTTTGAAGAATCATTTACTCATGTGGCTAGACTTGAGGCCATTATAATATTTTTGGCATTTACAACTTTCAAAAATTTCAAAGTTTTTCAAATGGATGTTAAAAGCGCTTTTATAAATGGTAAAATAAATGAAGAGGTGTATGTTGATCAACCTCCAGGTTTTAAAAATTCAGAACACGTAAATTATGTTTACCGGCTAAACAAAGCCCTTTACGGTTTGAAACAGGCTCCAAGAGCCTGGTATGACACATTAACCGAATTTTTATTTGCTCACATGTTTACAATAGGTTCGGTTGATAAAACCCTCTTTAAATTTGAGAAAAAGGAACACATATTACTCGTTCAAATATATGTTGATGATATCATTTTCGGATCAACCGATCCAAAATTATGTGATAAATTCTCAAAAATGATGACTGACAAATTTCAAATGAGTATGATGGGAGAACTGAGTTTCTTCCTAGGTCTTCAGGTTAAGAAGATCGAAATTGGAACATTTATAAGCCAGCCAAAGTACACAACCGAACTATTGAAGAAATTTGGAATGGACACATGTGCTGAGGCGGCTACACCAATGAGCTCCTCCGTGAAACTGGACAAAGATGAGGACGATCAAGCAGTCAACATCATAACATATTGTGGAATCATCGGTTCACTGCTTTACCTAACAGCCAGCCGACTGGACATCCTGTTTGCGGTCGAAGTATGCGGGAGATTTCAAGCCAATCCAAAGCAATCACATTATACCGCGACTAAAAGGATTCTAAAATATTTGAAAAGAACTCAAGATGTGGGACTTTGGTTCCCAAAAGACTCAAACTTCAATCTCATAAGCTACTCCGACGCAGACTATGCAGGCTGTAAAATCGATCGAAAAAATACAAGTGGGACGTGCCAATTTTTGGGAGATCGGCTATTCTCATGGAATAGTAAAAAGCAAACTTCAGTTGCAACATCAACCATAGAGTTATAATACCTAACAGCCGGAAGCTGCAGTGCACAACTCCTCTGGATCCAACAGCAACTAAGGGACTTCGGCGTGACCGCTGAAGAATCGCCAATATTCTGTGACAACACAAGTGCAATAGATATCACATATAATTCGGTGTTGCACTCAAGAACAAAGCACATCGACATAAGACATCATTTAATCCAGGAGCATGTGCAACATAAACACATCTAGCTGGAGTATGTCTCAACCGAACATCAAGTGGCTGATATCTTCACCAAACCGCTAAAGGAAGCTAAGTTTTCTTATTTCATAAATATTCTAGGACTTACTGATAGCAAACAACTCATGTCATAAACATCATTGCATATTTTCAAACATACATCACTATTGAAAACCGGGGTATGCGTTTAGGGAGAAACTCTCGCTTCTCAAACCATACCTCAATAGGAGATTAAACATTCAAGGATGCTGACCGGAAAGATATCTCCGGTTATGCCTGATAAATTCATTTTACCAAATCACATGTATTTATATATTGAGCGGCTCAAATAACTTGGTAAAACAAATAGTTTAATCCAAAGCTGAACAAATGTCGATATTGCTCGACATTTCTTCACATCGGAATAAGTTATCTCGATAAAACCGATCATGGAAAACCAACCAATAAAATGCATCATGGTTTCGGTAAATTGAAATTTTCCGGTTAACTTGGGACGGCTAATCGTGTTTTCATGCACACCTTGATAATAAAACCTATGAATTATAATACAGTCCACCTCAATCGAGATGACGACACGTATCCATCATTAAGAGAGGAAGACTAACATTTTGTCCATATATTTATTTTCATCATGAAAATCTTTAGTCATCATTACTATTACATTGGAACTAAACATTGTATACCTAAACAAGTTAACTCCCTATTAATTAGCCGATGACATCACTAAACACGCTTATACTACTAACCTAGCCGAACCCATGGCTATATAAACAACCCTTCATGCTTCAAAACATCTCACAAGATCACTATTCACAAAACACTTGAGCTAAACTTATCACAAGAACATGAACTCCTCACCTCTCTCTAAAAAGATCCTTTTAGCCGATTTCAATTCTATCTACCAGTATGAAGATCACGGCATTAAGAAAATGTTTCTATCCCTTGAAAGAACCGGGCTAAGAAAGTTCTTGGAGAATCGCTTCATCATCGACTACTTGGTAGTCGATGAGTTATTTGAAATAGCTAAAGAAGTGCACCGGGACATCATCCTGGGGCAGGTCTACAGGCAATCTTTTCTATTCAGCGAGACGAATTTCGCTGAATACTGCGGTTTACCCACTGAAGGGGTAACCTACATCACATACTCTCTAGTGATCATTGAAGAAATGTGTCATCTATTCTCAAACTCTAACATTCCGGTCAAAAACCTGGGGTGCTAAAAGCCAACTTTCTCATAAATACCAGATTCTGGGAAAAACCGTTCTGGGTAGAGAAAAGAGCTACTACTATACCCAGCAAATGTTTGAAATGATGATTGCCATCACAGTTGGGACACCGGTCAACTGGTCCTGGATCATCTTCAGCAATCTGAAGAAGATGATCACTTCAAACAAAACCGGCTACGCTCCCCAGCTGAGCGGTTTTTGTGCAAGTCTCGACATGCACTCCGGTCCATTCGTCACTCTCCATCCAAAGCACGTGCTAACCAAAGAGATAATCCAGGAACTGATTGACCGATGGGAAAAGGCAACAACTAAGAAGACTTCAACCGTTGGATCATCCAACATGTAATCTTTTTTTTGTCTTTTCTCTTACCAAACCGGTAATTTTGTTGTACTACCGGTTTGGTACATCCATTAATGAAAATTATTTCTTTCCTTCTCTAGATAAATCCTGAGAAAATAAAAACATTAATACTCTGATATATTCTACATCAAACAATCTCAAATCAATCTTGGAAACAGAAATATTCACTTCCCAAAAGGCGTGTGTAATCCGGATAGACTAGACAGCCTACTGATTATCCTTCCCAAACAGATTATTCTCTTGAAAAGGTATCAAGCATTTATGACCATACATGAACGGTCTGATTTTACAAAATATTCTCATTAAATGCTCCTCAACCGCCTGCACTATATAAAGACATAACTCCTCTTCAAACAAATCACACTTCAAAAATATCTTTCTCCCTCTATAGTTTGAATCTTCAACATCATTCATCCGACTTTCAACCTACTTTTCAAAGATGAATGCCGAACTCAGAAACACCATCATTGTTGATTTTGATGAGATGTTGAACTCCAGATTCGAAGGGGTTGTTTTTCAACCTCAACTTGACTCCAGTTTGCGGAGATTCCTTGAAGGATCGGACACCATCCTCGAAGAGGAGGTGTACGAATTTTTCAATAACGGATATGTGAGGAATGATGGTAGCATCGGAACCATCATTGACGGTGCATTACATCGGCTCACCGAGGAGTCATTCGCCAACTTTTTCCATCTTCCATCCGAAGGTTTTTCGGATTTTCCAACACCTTACTTTCCAGTAAAAGATGACTACTCTTTCATCTTCTCCGGCTCCATCCATCCGGTTGAAGAACACAGTCCGAAAGATGACCTCGCACCCCATTTCCAAGTTCTTCAAAATTTGGTCCAGCAGTCCATTCTGGGTCGAATGGCAAATCAAAACTATTCTCGGGAGGTGTTTGACCTCATGATCTCAATACTCAGACCCTTGCCCATAAACTAGGCCTCATACATTTTCAATAACCTGAAGAAGCTCGTTAACGCTCCAAGAGGAAGAATCGGCTTTGCTCCTCAAATAAGTCGATACATGCGTGCCAACTTCTCCAACCTTGGACTAGAGGTCCCGGTAGGACCGACCAACATTATAACCAATCACATGATGGAAAACTGGATCAGAAGAATCGAGAACCGGACCGGTAACACTATGGAAGAATGGATCGACAGAATGAGAGAAAGAGACTACTTTCATTTTTAAATCTTTATAGTTTCCGACTATTTCGGTTATTTTGTTGTACGACCAGATAACCATCTATGTCATCGTTTCTTTCGGATTAATCTATAAAATTTTCATGTTTCGTTCTTCTAGTTTACTACACAACTTTATTTCCGGTTTCACAAACTTTCAATCTTAACTTCATTTCTCTGATTTATCAAAATTCAGTCACACTCTAAAATCTTCCGGTTAACCAAATCTTCCGGTTAAGGCAATAAATCTCAAAACACTCTCATTCAGTTAAACTTCAAATGAACCGCCCATAGTTTACCGCCCATATTAACTCTCCACATTTACCGCCAAAAGTTACTGCAGTAATTTTTGGAGGGAAAATTGGTGCCAAAACCAAGAATAAAGTGATAGTTCGTTTCCTTAACCGTCAAGTAACCACCCACCTATACAAGTCAGAAACCTCTCATTATTCAACCACGCTTTCTCTCTCTAAAAATTTCTAAAGTTCTTTGCACTTATATCTCTCAAGATCTTCATCTTCTTCGTCAAATCAGTTCATCATGGGATCAGATAATGCACTATTCAACTACATCTTACAGGTTGATTTCAAAGATATCGAAGAACATGCGACGAGCGAACACAAAGAAGTGCTCCAATCTTTGAAGGAATCTGGGCTGGAGACTTACCTATCTGGTCCGTTCATTCTTCACCAGGAGGAAGTCGAAGAGTTGTTCAGCACGACGATCCTGACGAAGAGAACCATCTCTGCCACCGTGTGCGGAAAAGCTTTCGACATAACCGAAGAGATATTTTCTTAAGCTCTCGGTTTGCCTAACACCGAGAGAGATTTCCGAACAAGTCTACCGGAAGCTGACTCTGAAGTGGTCCGACAAACAATCTCAAATGATTCAGCGGATCTGGTGACTAACTCTAGCCGAAAGCTCAAACTCAAACTGGAATTCAGATGGCTATTGGATATTATCTCCAAATCCCTTCAAGGAAAATGAGGTAATTTTGAAAATATGACCAAACTTAAGCTGGAAATGATGATGGGTATTTTCCGCGGTGACAAGATAGACTGGGGATGTGTCTTATTCGAGCAACTTTGCGAGGTAGTTGCTAAAACAAATGGTCGGTTACAAGCTTACGCCATACCAATCGGGAAGATTCTGCATTTTCTACACGTCGAAATCAGTAAAGCTACACCCCTCTCAACCTTAAAAATATTGAATGCAGAAAATATGAACACCAGGACTGTTAAAACGGCCAAGTCGAGAGCTCCAAGGGCCAAAGCATCAAAGGAAGCTGAACCGGCTGCTCCTGTTGGCGAAGGATCCAAAGAAGCCGATCCGAAAGGAAAGGCTAAACAAACTAAGGTCCCACAGAAAAAGGGGAAGAGTGAAAAGCGCAGCCACTAAAACCGCAAAGAAACCGACAAACCAACCTCAAGAGTCTGTGGAAACTCTATCTTCAGAAAAATCCCCTCGGCTATCGAATCCGTTGCTTCACCCCACACCAATAAAAATTGTCCGTCCGATATCGGTTCATTCCTCTCCTTGTCCGGAAAGAGAGACCAATTCAGCCGGACCAATTCCATCTTCAAGGCAAACCGAATTTTCGGGGAGCCAAGTCGTTCTATCTAAGTTGAAGAAGAAACCGGCCAAAAAGCTTAGTACTCATTCCAGCCACTCTAAGTCCCTTCCAAAAATATTAATGATGTCATAGAGGACATCGGGTTGAGAACCTCGGAGGCAATAGAGAATGTAGTTTATGACGTCAATCGTGCTAATGAAGACGATGCGATGAGTACTTTTAAGGATTCTGATCAGGTTGAAGCAACCGGTCAGACCACAAACAACCCGGCCGAAGAAACAGCCAACACTGGAAATTTTATCCCTCCGGTGCGAGAGGGAAACAATGAAGAGAGACAGTCATCCGGTTCGACTAGGGACAAATTTATTCCAACCGGATCAAACTCACAACCGGCCCAAGAGGGGCCAACCAATCCATCCATTACACCTGAAGGTCCATCTCAGGTTTCTAAAGGAAAACAAGTCTTGATCGAAGATCCTCCAGTGCAAGGGGGAGTGACTCGCAACGAAACTCAACTGGTCCTATCCAACCTGAAATCATACCGGATGTTGAAGATCTGATTTCAAAAGAAGATGAAGAAGCTATGTTTCAACAACTCTTCGGTCACATGCAAGAAGCTATGGAATATCCCGTCCCTTTCACTTTTGGTGCAACATGAGAAGTGAAACCAAGCTATCACACATGCTCCCCGACTTCATAAGAAACAAATATTGGTTAGAGTTATTGAAGTTATAGGAGGAGGCCCTTGAACTTGCAAACACCGACGTTATCCGAGCAGCCCTGGTCAGAGCGGATCTGGTCGATGAATACTCCAAATTGAAAGCAGTAACTGCAGCCCTGATTGATGCGGGTGAAAGGGAACCGAACCAGATGGAAATATTGATGATTGAGCGGTTTAAGAAAGTGCGAAAAGATATTATCGGCACCATCAAAGTGTTAGAGGCAGAATGGAAAGAAAAATGCCGAGATTATTTTCTGCATCCCGAAAACTATCAAAGCAAACCGATTTTTGAAATCGGTGAATCCTCCAGACCGACAGAGGACCAACATGTGGAATCTCATCCGGAAGATAATGGGAACGGAGACAACCGGCCTAAATCTCCAAGTAAGTCACCTTCTCAACCCAAACAAACGGAAAAATTCTCAACATGTCAAGAGAGGGCCGTGTCGGTTCATGCTGATCAGAGTCTGGGAATCGAACGGATTAAAGAAATCATTACCGATACTGTCGCCTCCTCAATCAACGAATTTCACACTGTCACGGATGCCATAATTTCTTCCTTCCAAGCTGAACTGATTGAGACAGTTCAAACATCAATTAAAACAACGGTTGAAAGGTCAGTTGAAACGACAACCACCCTGCTTCTTGAAATGATGCAAGTAATGGCAGCTCAGATTGAGGAGCTGACTATGCTGCAAGCGGCTAACAATCAAGAGCAGATCCGAATGGATGCCGAAGCAGCTCTTCGAATCCAAGCTAAAGAAGAAAACAGGGAGCGATTGAGAAAAGAAAAGGAAGACAAGGACTTCGAGTTAGCAAAGGAACTCGATGAAGAAGAAAAGACCAAACAACCGGAAACCGCACCGATTCAAGTTCAGCACACAATGGTAACAAGGCAGAAGGGCAAAAGAAAGCAAATCTCAAGCTTGTTAAAATAGGTCGAACAAAGTGGTCTTGAAGGTCCACAACCGGTTGGTCAGCCTGAAGAACCTCTCGATGAAGAAGAAGAGGAAGATATTGCACAACTACAACCGAGGAAGAAGAAAGTCGTTGCATCCTCATCCGCCGCATCACCAAGTTAGGG
This sequence comes from Impatiens glandulifera, assembly GCF_907164915.1. NCBI lineage: Eukaryota > Viridiplantae > Streptophyta > Magnoliopsida > Ericales > Balsaminaceae > Impatiens > Impatiens glandulifera. Next base: position 8,781 of record NW_025918839.1, read on the forward strand.
ACCATTAATTGTTCCATCGTCTCGATCATCTAGACCAGGAGGCGGTCTCTTTCGATTCAACCAACGACCTCCCGAACGGACAAGTCTATTAGCCGGCTGGTACATGGACGCGGGCAAAAGGGAAAGAGAATGGAAAGAGGAGGAGGCTAAGCGAAAAGAAAAAGAAAAGGGAGGACCATCCGACCCCTAGTTTATTTCTTTACTTTATATTTAAAGTTTATGAACTTATCAAATTCACTTATCGCTTATTTTATGCCGCCTTATGAACTTAGCTATTTTTGAAAAATGTTAAATTACATTTATAACTTGCATTTTTGAAAAATAACTTGTTTTGAAACTTTTCTTTGAAAAGTATCAAAAAGGGAGAAATTGTTAAACATATTTTTCAAACCGGCCAAAATTAAGTTCTCTCAAAACCGGCCACACATTAAAGGTTTTGAATATTTATTCTAAATAATCAAAAAGGGAGAAATTGTTAGAAAAATTAATTAGATTAATTTTTAAACCGGCCACACATTACAATTTTTGAATATTTATTCTAAATAATTAAAAAGGGAGAAATTGTTAGAAAAAATAAATAAGTTAATTTTAACCGGCCAAAGAACTTAATTATTCTCAATTTTAATGTGCATGTACAGATCAAACCGCATAAACCGGCTAAGGTACATACCGCAGCAATCCGGCTCCAAATGATCAAATCATGATCAAGAGGAACCAGCCTCAATATTGTAACCGGACCAGTTAGCAATAAAACTTTCAATTCCAGTCGGCGCATATTACATAAAGATCAACAGGAAACTTTGAAATATAAGATGACGTAATATGACAAGATAGATACTTCTTGGAAAAATGCAAGAAGATAAGATCCGGATCAGAAGCATGACATAAAAATAATGATGATCTACTTATCCAAGATCCGAAGCAAAATCTGAATCAGGCGGCCAAAGCGTGCATGTTTTCCATGTGTCCAAATATGCAAGCCGCTCACGTCATCAGAACCTGACCAGTACACGCATGTTTGCCAAGTGTTAGAAAGGTTAAACTTGCACGTAACATCTCTGAACCGGCGTGGCTTCAGAATGACCAATCCTACGGAGAGAGAAAACGGTGACCGTTAGGATATTATCCACTATAAAAGGAAGACGAAGGGTCTTCATTAAACACGAAATTCTGAACTTACACGAGAGAGAATTGAATATCCAACAGTAAAAGCAAATCTCACGCGCGATCCCAAATAGCAGTTTCAATTCTTGAAAGCATTATTGTTGTATTGAGTTATTGCATTACATCAGAGTGAAGTGGTGTAACCGGCGAGTAGCGATTAAGGCTCGTTCGGCATTGTGTGAGTGTTGTAACATTCAAGTTAGTGAAAATCCTTCTCATCATCTGAGAAGAAGGGGTGACGTAGGAGAGTTTGCTCTGAACATCCATAAAAAATCTTGTCTTGTGTTATTTTCTTTATTTCCGGCTTACTCACTCTAAACCAAACTATCACTTACTTTAAATCAAACTGAAACATAATCTCCTTCCTTAACCAAACCGCTATATCTATCATTTCTAACTGATTCCTTATAAACATCATCCAAATCTTGTGTGTTGCTTCAAGCTAAAATAGACATTTCCGCCCTTGAACCCGGTTCAAGAGTCTGTGACAGCTTGTGCGGTGTTAAGAAACATTTTTAGTCTCTAACCGGACTATCACCAATTAGAGTGTGTATTGTGTTGTAAGCATTCTCCCTTATAAAACCGGAACCCCAGTCCTCCAAGAGCGATCCCGATCCTAACAAGCTCCAACTGGGAATTAGGACCAATGTTATTTATGAATGACCGAGCCCAAGGACCGAGGAACCCGACTGAGTTTTTCTACTTAGGAGTGAGCCCTCCTCTTAGCCTAGGACCTATGTTTCTAACCCTAGGATTCAACCCTCCTCTTAGTCTAGGACCGATGTTTCTAACCCTATGAACGATCCCTCACTTAGCCTAGCTAACCGATTTCGGTCCTAAGGAGTGTTTGGTTCTACTTTTCAAAATTCAAAATTATTTTGGTAATTTTAGAACCTGAATCCTTTTTCAAATAATTCTAAAAGGTTAGAAAATGACATTTCGGGATATTTCCTAAACCAATATTTTGGCTAAGGCCCCGTTTAGAATTTATTTTTAAATTATAATATCTTCCTCTAACATTTTTAAGTTTGGTTAAACTTGATACCAGTGCAACAGGTACACACCCCATTTTAATTATTTTGTTCAATTATTTACCCAATCTAAACATATCCTTGTTTAGAACCCCCGGATTACTAAAATTGAATAAAATGTTATAAATAATTTTTTTTAAATAGCAAGATTATTTAAAAAAAAATATTCCATTCTTTGGTGGACACAGAGGACATAACGCGGAAGCCTTTTCCCGAACGTAATTAAAACATGAACTTGGCGACTCTGATTTTCAAATAAATAATCTTTTAAATTAGTTATGTTAAATTAATTTGAACTTGGTTTTGGCCAAATTATTATTTGGCCCCCAAATTATTAAAATTAAAAAAATATAATTATTTTTATATAATTAATTCCAAAGCTCCCCGACATTATTTTAAAATGTTTAAAAATAATTTTTCTTTTAAAAAAATTCTTGCACGAAAATTAAGATTGAAAAGTATCGAATCTCGAGTCACCCCGTGATGTATTCCCATGTACTATTACACGTCGTTCTCGACACGTGCTAAGCTACATATAGGGAGCCTATTCCCCGGGATCTTACAAACATATATAATTTAGTAAACTATTGAATTTATGTTGAAAAACTTAAAATGACTATGAATTTTTAAGTCAATTCACGATGAGTTTTACTTAATTAATACAATATTTAATATAACTACTTATATATACACATAAATTATATTTAAATAAGTTTGTTCAATGTAATCTATATATTATTATTATATATACTTTATTTTATTTGAAAATAAAAGAAATTATTAAAAAATACATGATAAGTTATAAAATAGGACAAGAATTAAGAGTTTTGTTATGAAATAAATATATTTTCTCTTGGTCCACGTAACTTGAATTAAATCAAAGACCAATAATTACTCTTCAATATTACTAAAATTGTAGTTCATTTATCTTAGTGTTTTATATTTATTATTAAATCTTTTACCCTTATAAGTTAGAGTTATATAAGTTGAAACCCTAACAACACCATTAGATTGTTACAAGGAATGTCTCTAATTATAGATAATATAAGAATTTTCAAAGGTAATTAATTAATATCCAGTTATTATAATTAAGTAACTATATTTTAATGAATTAAAGTGTGAATAATTATCCAAACAGTTGAGTTTCTAGTTATTTCGAGTTAATCAATTACTCTATTAACAAACAATGAAAACAAATTCTTCTTATTATGAAAACTCACCTATTTTGGCAGTTATATATTAACCTACCCCATCTATATCAAGTGGTCTTCATCCAATAAATAAATAAATTAATAATGTTACCACTTTACATGTCACCCTCAGAAGCTAATAACAGAAAAACCAGAGATTTATAATCCTATTATATCTGCTAAAATCATAAAAATGAACTCATATTCAGCTGCAAATGACCAGCACATGTTACTAATTATCAAAAAAATCTCTAATTTATTAGTTTATATCTAGTCATATAATATTGTATAAAAAAGTAATCGTGATTATAAACAACTTCTTATTGATAGACCAGTGCTATGATGAACGATTAAACCCTCATAAAATATTTTATTGATTTGGGGAAAACCAATTAAATATTTTCAAGTCCATGGAATAGGTTTAGACAGAAAAAAAATAGTAAAGAATGATCTTATTTTGTATTCTAATTCTTTATTTTCATAAATTCTAACCCTTTCCTTAGTTATTAGAAATGTTCCCAATTACTGGATTCCATGTTCTTCTCACAGGGGATGACAAAAACATATTTATTTAATAAGTTTTTTTTAACTGTTTTGTCCCTCTCTGTTTATTTGTTATTGTATTAATTAAACCTAATTAATTAGAATAAAAACTAAATAAAATAAAATAAATCCAACGAAAAGTGATCTGGTGCAGCCGAATATAAGAGAAACGATTGCAGCAGACCACACAACCATCGGATTAGCACCCTGGCTTCATCCAACAAGCCACATCAAGTCACGTCGCCCTCTTTAGTGAAAGAAAAGCGCTTCTGCATAGTACTGGATAAACTAACGCGTGCCTCAACACCGTTAGCCTAGACACGGACGGAATGCCCAACGCTAATAAAACGCGGATGGAACTCCCAAGCATCCGTGCATTGGCCAGAAACGACATTGTTTCAAGGCTCCCTCAACGCTCAAACGCGGAAGAAGCAAACAATGACGTTTTTGACCCTAGTTTGTCTTTTTCCTCGCGACGAACGAAATGATGAACAACCGAAATCTTTGATTTATAAAAAATGCAACTCCGAATTTAGTCCACCAAATCCATTGATTCAAAGTCTGAAATGATCATCCTAACTTGATGATTATTTCACTTAAGATCATAGGAACAATTATAACCTAGACAATCAAGTGAGATGAAGAATAGACAAAGCCATTAATGACCTTTTATCTGAAATTCGATCCACTTGATCGATCAACCAATTTAGGGAGGTTATAAATAGCTTCCATAAACCAAGACGAAGTCAATGATCTCAAATTGAATACCCAATCCATCTCTACAGAAATCCAACATTAAAATTTTCAAGCTTTTTTTTTTGAAAATTTTGAAGTTCTATACAAATCTTTAAATCTTGGTTTTGGACCATCATAGAGCATCTAAAAGAGTTTAGGAGCGTTCTCCAACTCACAATAATCTTCAATTCATTTTGTAATTCAACTTATGTTAGTTTAGTTCGACCACATTTAAATATTGCTTGATTGTTCAATTTCTTAATTGGAAACGATCCTAAGATCATTTCTAAGCTTTCTATCAAAACTAATTTGAATCAACCGACCTTAATCGAAAGTACCTAAATTTTATTTTAAATTTTTTTAAATTCGGGATTTTATTCTTGAGTTCCAACTCAAAAGGAATGACCTAGAAATATTCTTAACATATTTCTAAAGGTATTAGGAGTATGTTTAGATAAATTCCAGGTAATCAAAATTATTTTGATCAAAAACAAAATTTTTTATAAAATTAAAATTTAGTTATTAAACTAGTTAAAATCAACAACCATTATTCATGTTTTGGTTTTATTCGATCATAACATATATAAGACAAATATTGGTAAACTTTTCATGCCCAATTAAACCTTTAAAATCAAAATACCGATTTTTGCTTAAGAATTGTTCGAAACGAATGTGGCATCATCCTGATCGAATGATGCATTAGGATGATGTTATAAATGATCATTGAATTTAAACGAAGCTCCCCAACCTCCCAGATCGAAGAATAAAGTCTTTAATCAAAATCACCAAACATTTAGTTTGGTATTCTTGGCATTTGATTGAAGATTCTACTTGTGATTGATTTTCGACCGAGAAAATCAAACGCTTCCCTACACCCTACCGAAGAACACTAGCCCCGACCAATCAATTTTTAGCACCCGACAGAGAAATCCCAGCCTGACTTAGTTTTTGACCAAGAATTCCTACACCCAACTGTGGAATTCTAGCCTCGACCGAGTAATTCTAGCACCCGATCGAGGGACCAACACTCGCGACTGAGGATACTAGTGTTATGGCCTATTTGTTGAGATTTATTTAAATTGTTTTGATTTTAAATTAGAAGCCTAAACCTATTTTCTAAAAATTGAAAAAATAGATAACAATTTCAAAATATTTTTCGAATATTTTCATAAAAGAATATTTTGATAAAGGCCTGTTTGAATTTATTTTTTAAATTCTAATGTCTTAAAATTATAATTTTCAAGTGCTTTTTTCAATAATCATCGATCTCAATCGTATGTACAATCATTTAAATATTATTCTATATTTTTAAATGCAAGAAAATCTATTCATGTTTAGGACTTAAAAAATAATTAGTTAAATAAAGCGTAATAAAGCAAATTTTTCAAAACCCAAAAATTTATATAATGGAGACCGTTCTTTAACGAGTATGAATGATATAGTGCAAATTTCATTTATCGAGTATCACGAAACACCGAACTTAATTGAATCTCTAGTAAAATTATGTTTATACACGTATACAAACATTTTATTAATTTAAAATAATCAATTGCGACTCTTTCATGAAATTAATAATCTTTTAAATTAATTTTTTTATTAATATATATTTCTTTTAATCAAATTGTGATTTGATTATTTTAAATCCAAAAGATTGTTTAAAATTGATAATAAAAAATTAATTATTATTATAATTAATTTTAAATGTCAAAATAAATTTTTGGATAAATTTTTTAAATAGTATTTTATTAAAAAGATTTTCAACATTCAAAATAAGGTTGAAATTTTCAAATCTTGAACTTTTCTGGGAAAAGGGATTTCCGGGTTATAGCTTTCTGTCGACTCTATTGGGGATTTAATTTTTTAACTCAAAAACATAAAACTTGGCTATTGAAAGACGTTTTTATTACGTTTTTAGACACATCTAATATGGTATATCACCTAGCAGATACATAGGCTTTTATCCTAATAAATCACTAAATCTACAAAGGGCATACAACCCTAATTACTTTCAGAAGTACACGATAGGATGTCGATACTTCTACAAATTAAATTCAATGATTATCAATGAGGAACGATAAATTGTTACAAACAAGCGATGTTGCGAGAGTTTGACCTAGAATACTTGAGATCGATCCTTCTCTCTGGCAACGAGCCATCCGATAGAACCTAGGTATTGTGGAAATTAGAGAAAGTTCCCGATTGAGTTGATACGTCCCGGTTTATGGCAGTGTTAACCTACCTCCACTATCAGTGAGTGATACTCTCTTATGATTCACCATAACACAAAAATATTAGTCACTTTATCTATAGTTAATTGTTTGACGTGCCCAAACAACTAAACTTCATCAATAAACTATTACGTGACTACTATGTATGTATTATTTATACGTATCTATAGAGAAATGAACATCTGTGAGTATGCCTCCTGTTAGGATCTAGGTCGCCGCTGGTGGACCGGGGGTTGGACCGGTTAGCGGTTCTCACTCGTAGGGTGGTGGTTAATCCTGTTAGAGATTAACACCGGGGTTTCAATACTACACAACCTGTCACAAACCCTTGAACTAGGTTCAAGCGCGGAAGAGGTTTGCTTTCAAGTTGAAGCGGTACACGTGTATGATAGGCGGAGTCGGTTTCGGATGATGGAGATTTGAAGAATGGTGGGTCGGTTTCGGTAGCTTGATCGGATCGGTTTCTCCAGTTGGTTCTCTTCTGTTTATCCGGTCCGGTTCCTTGTTCCTGCATGGGAAGTTTGTTTAAGTTAGTTTTATTTGAACCGGTATGAATTTATCTAACACCTCCTTTTCAAAACAAAAACATTTTTGTAAATTGTTTTATACATTCATCACAGAGGATGTTTATGTTAGACGATGCTTTTTTAATCCCTTTGATTGACAACTTCCATGAAAATGGATGGAATCATAGGATTTACGAGCTAAGAACTGTCATGAGGTTAATTAATGTCAAAATAAATAAGAACTTCATGATGTAAATGCAAAGAAGATAGAATCCCATTCTCAAAACCTCTTCATGAGAGACAGACAGATGCTCCCGACTATAGAGGAATTCAGGACAATATTAATGATCGAAACAAGAATATTATACACCTCAAAACATTGGTAGAATCAATTTATTAAGGAAGCTTCTACAACAAAAAATCGAATATACTTAAACAACATTCAAAATTATCATAAGGAAAACTACCATTGACATCTACAAATAGACCAAAATTGATGTCAGGAACGGAGAAATCCCTTTAACCTTAGGCTCATCAATGATGATAGTAACCATACTACTAACTCATTTCTTCTTGGCCCCATCGGGTATCAAACAATTCTTAGAGTCTAAGAGGTAGCATATCATGTGCGCAAAGGATACAAGGACCCATCGGGTCTCATCCTAGCTGAAACACTTATGGGATTAACCGAGGTTGTTATATTAAGTTAAAGAATGAAAAAAGGGAAAATCATTAGATTAAGATTAAAAGTGAAATCATTAATTAAGATGAATTAAGAAAAATGCATCAATTGATAAAAATGAACTTAAGATAATTAAAATCAATACGACATAATTTTGATGATGCATTGATAAAATAATAAAACTAAGTTCTGCAAATGTTTTAATGCGCATGTAGAGTTGAAGAGGCGCTGGCAGCATAGTTGACGTTAGTAGAGCTGAAGAGGCATTGGTAGTAGGGTTGCAAACATCAGAGTTGACTTTTGCACGTTGGCAGCAGGGTTGCCAATAATAGGGTTGACATTAGCACGCTAGCAACAGTCTTTCTTCAACAACAAAGTTGAAGAAGCGCTGGAAGCAGCCGGAAGCAGCCTTGCTCCATCGGCAGAGTTGAAGAGGTGCTGGAAACATCTTTTTTCAAGAAACAGAGTTGAAGGAACGCTATCAGCAATAGCCTTGTTAAAGTAGTAGAGTTGAAGAGGAGTTGGCAACAACCTTGTTCAAGTAGCAGTGTTGAAGAAGCGTTGGTTGCTCCAATAACTCAGTTGTGTTGTGCTAACAACCGAGTAACAAACAACAGTGTTCCGTCAATAGTTGTGTTGCACTAACAGTCGATAAGTGGACAATAATGTTGCGTCAATAGCTGTGTTGCACTAGCAGCTGAGTAGCGAATAACAGTGTTGTGTCAATAGTTGTGTTGTGCTAATCGTTGAGTAGGGAACAACAATGTTGTGTCAATAGTTGTTTTGCGCTAACAGTAGTGTTATGTCAACATATGTGTTGCTCTAAGAGCCGAGTAGCCAACAATAGTGTTGCGGAAATAACAGTGTTGCACCAACAGCCGTGTTCGCTATCAACAAACTTCCACAGTCAACTTAATACACCAAAAATGTACAACTTCCATGTACATGATTATTCCACTAGCCCGCGTAGTACAATCCCGTACGCCACGTTCCAACGAATATTATTCTTATGCGCAACACCACGTACACCAGGTGTACAACATATGAAAATCTAACACGTATCTATGGAATAGATTTGACCGTTTCCATGCATCAAATATAAAAAGGGATCAAAGGACAACGGTGAATCTTGTACTTACTGATCTCTCTACTCTTGGCTCTTTGATTACTCTCTCTAGCTTATTTTTCACAAGTGAATACGTCAAGTCACTACGTCAAGCTAAGAGATAATCCTTTATATTACCTGATAGTAATTTTAGTACTGTAAGTTGAACAGAATGTTATCTGTTCAATAAAGAGTGTTAACTAGGAGTTCAGAACATGTATCTATTAAGACATGTGTTCTGAGTGAGTTCGTGTAGAGGCTATACAAGTCAAAGTCTTCTAGTAGAATCCTTCTGGAAACAGAAGAAAGGGTGACGTAAGAGTTTTATCTCCGAACATCCATAAAATCTTGTGTTGTTCTTTTAGTGCATTATTTACTTCGTACATCTGTTGCTTCAAATCCCGCAAGCATTTTCACTCTTAAAATTGTTCAAGAGCTTGCTATAATTTGTCGAAGAATATAAACAGATTTTCATCCCTAACAGGATTAAAATTGCATAAAAGTGAAAAATACAACAACAATATTCAACCCCCCCTTTTTGTTGTAGTTGATCCTAACAAGTGGTATCAAAACAAGGTTTTCTATTCTCAAGCGACTGCAGATATCTGAATCATGACTCTCCTAAAAAAATACCAATGTTCTCAAAGGAATATTATGATGATTGGAAGATCAGATTACAAGCTCACTTGGCGGCTCAAAATGATGATATGTGGTATGTCATCACAGATGGTCCCATAAAGATTCAAAAGGTTAGCACGACCACAACTTCAACTGAGGGTGATCTTGAGATGAAGGAGAAGCCATATATGAGTGGACTACTGAAGACAAGAGGAAGACCAACCTTGATAACATGGCCAAAGACATTCTCTAGAAAACTCTTGACAAGAACATGTTCACCAAGATTAAGTCATGTTCCACTGTCAAAGAGATTTGGGAGAAGCCGACTCAACTCTGTGAAGGCAACGACCAAACAAAAGAAAATAAGTTGATGGTTGTCACATAGAAGTTTGACAGCATCAAGATGCGTCTTGGAGAGACGATGACTGAATTTGACGAAAAATTTAGAGACATAGTCATTGAAATATCAACTCTGGGAAAGAAATATAACAATAAAGAGGTTGTTATCAAAGTTATGAGAGCTTTGCCCAAAGAATGGGATATCAAGACAAAGTCCATGAGGGAATTCAAGGACCTCAACAAGATTGATCTGTATGATATGTTCTTCGATCTAAAAGCCTACGAGTTTGAAATAAACTCAAGAAATGAAGAGGAGCCATCCACGTCCGTCATAACAAAAGCTTTGGTGACTACAGAAGAGCCACCTACTTCGACAGCTGCAAAGTCTGCTGAACAAATCAACGACGATGCTATGTCACTATTTTTCAAGAATTTTGGCAAATTCATGAAGAAGAATCATTCTAACTCTAATTAAAACAGAAACAATTATAAGAATGAATCCAATGCTAACTTAAAATACTTTAACTTTGACAAACGAGGTCACTTCAAGAAGGGATGACAAGAAGCATTTTGATAGAAGGAACAAGAAGGAACATAAAGCTCTTTTAGTTGAGGAAAGCAAGAACAAATGAGTTGACAGTGATTCAGATGAAAGCTCTTCTAGTGAAAGTGAGGACGACGATGTTAAATACTTCATGGAATGCAACAATGAGGTATTTGACTTCACCTTTGACGAATTCACAAGATATGATCTAACTACCGCACTCAATGACATGGTCATTGAGTACAAGAAACTATCAGACTCTTTTAGTGAAATAAATTTGAAAAACAAATCTAATAGTACAAGTCTTTCATCTCAAAACAATGAACCATAAGCTTTGTAAAACAAAATAAATGAGTTGTTATCTAAGAATGAGAAGCTCAAAGAAACAATTCAATTTTTTTCTGCTAAAAAACCAAAGATTAAACTATGTGGTTAGTTTTTGGACGAAATCTGGAGATGCTGTCAAATAACTTATTATGCAGCAAAGGTTTGCCGGATATAAATCTGGTCTAGGATATGTTAAGGGCAATCCAGCTGAGTTTAGTAAAAAGTTGAACCTAATAAAAGGCAAACTTAATCCCATAAGCTTTGTCAAGGAAAATTTAACTGACATTGGAACTAACCAAAGTTGTGATGACTTGACTTTAAAAGATGAAATTAAATATGTTAAGCTGATTGACCAAAAGTCAAGATGGCTTAAGTCCAAGAAAAGAGAATCCAATTGGTCTGGTAAACAAAAACTTGACATAAAGTAAGGAAGTTTTTATCAAATCATCTTCTAAAGTCAAGGGATCGTCAGTAGGAAGGAAGACATCTATCGAGTCTAAATCATATGCACTATTAATCACACAAAGTGGGATATCCATAAAGATTACTCAAATATGGATCCCAAGGGACTGATTAACCATGGATCCAAATGAATATGGGTACCAAAGCTTTAAATATATATATGTGTAGGTATATCAAGAGAGCTGCCTAGAAGACTCTGTTTCGTAGCTGGATAGCGGCTGCTCAAGACACATGACAGGCAACAACCAACTATTGACAAACATAACTAAAAGCACATAACCAAAAATCACATTCGATGATAACAGTAAAAGTAATATCGTGGGTAAAGGTAAGTGTGCACGTTAATTATTGGAAAATCTATGTTATAACTTGATTACCATTAGTCAGATGTGTGATAATGGGTACACATTAGATTTTCAAAAGCATGCTTGTCTAGTTAAAAATCAGCAGGGGAACATCCTAGTGACAGAAGTAAAATAAGAAATTCAATTAAGATAAAATGGAAGAATAAAACATCCGATCATGTATGCATGATTGCAGAAAAAGATCAAAATTGGTTGTGGCATAAAAGACTAAATCACCTACACTTTAAAACAATTAACAACATCTTTTTAAAAGATCATGTAATTGGCATTCCTAAACTAAAATTTAATAAAGATAAGGTTTGTTCAACTTGTCAAATGGGCAAACAGGTCAGATCAATTTTTAAAAATAAAGGAAATATACAATATGATAGGTATCTAGAATTATTGGACATGAATATGTTTAGTATAATTCCAATAACCCGTTTATGGGAACGAGATATACTTGGTCATATTTAATGATTACTCTAGGTTTACTTGGGTAGTATTTTTAGTATCTAAGGATCAAACTGCTGTGAATCTAATTAAAATTCTAAGAAGATAATGAAAAATCCTTAAGTATTATAAAAATCAAAAGTGACCGAGGAACTGAATTTTCAAACAAGAATCTATCTTCTTTCCTTGAGGAATCTAGTATTAGACACAAGTTTTCTAGTGCCATAACTCCACGGAAAAACGGTATTACTGAAAGGAGGAACATAAAACTAAAGGAAGTAGCTAGGTCAATGCTAATTGATTCTGGTGTATCTCAAAAACTTTGGGCAGAAGCCATTAACACAGCATACTACACTCAAAACAGATCAATGATTAATAAAAGTTTAATAAAACTCCTTATGATACTTTCTATGGCAAGTTTCTAAAATTTCATATTGTAGGATATTCGGCTATAAATGTTTTATTCATAACAATGACAAAACTCATTTGACTACTTTTGATGCCAAGGCAGATGTTGGCATAATGTTAGGTTACTCTTCAGTTAGAAAAGCTTATAGAGTTTTTAATAAACAAACTTTAACTGTTGAAGAATCTACTCATGTTGTATTTGATGAATCTGTTAAAAATAACTCTAATAAAATTATTGAAGTGTCTAAAAGATTGGAATCTACCAACCTCAAATGTGATAGTGATGATGAAGTTCTGGTCAACAGAAATTGCCAGTCTTATAAGCTAGCTGACCCGGTTGATGTTCAACTAGACAGTTAGACTGAAAATCAGCAGGCAACTAATAGTCTGGATGTTGCTGAAACAACTAATTAGGCAGCTAACCCTCTGGGACCTAACATCAAATGGAACAAAAACCACCCACATGAATTAATCTTTGGTAATCCAGTTGCACCTCTTGGGACCAGGATCCAATTAATGGATGAATTTAAAAACTCTACTTTTATTTCTCAAATTGAACATAAGAAAGTAGATGAAGCATTGTTTGATCTAGATTGGATTAATGCTATACAAGAAGAACTTAATCAATTTGAAAGAAACCAAGTTTGACATCTAGTTCCAAGACCAAATAATCAATTTGTTATTGGAACTAGATGAGTTTTTAGAAACAAACTTAATGAAGATGGCATAGTTATGAGAAACAAAGCTAGACTAGTAGCTCAATGATACATACAAGAGGAAAGAATTGTCTTCGAGGAGTCATTTTCCCCTGTATCTAGACTAAAAGCTATTATAATCTTATTAGCTTATGTTGCTTTCAAAATTTTAAAGTATATCAAATGGATGTTAAAAATGTTTTTCTAAACGATATACTTAATGAATATGTTTATGTTGAACAACCTCCTGGTTTTCAAAATCATAATCTGTCTAATCATGTTTTCAAATTAGATAAAATTTTATATGGACTTAAGCAAGCTCCTAGAGCTTGGTATGATACATTGACTAAATTCTTATTTGAGCATAATTTTATTATTGGCATAGTAGATAAAACACTTTTTAGATTTATTAAAGATTCACATATATTACTTGTACAAATTTATGTGGATGATATGATATTTGGGTCAACTAACCCCAAACTGTGTGAAATGTTTTCTAAGTTGATGCAAGACAAGTTTGTGATGAGTATGATGGATGAGCTGACGTTCTTCCTTGTACTTCAAGTTAGGCAACTTGAAGTTGGAATTTTCATTAATCAAGCGAAGTATACAAGGAGTTACTAAAGAAATTCGGTATGGAGAACTGCTCAGCTTCCTGAACACCAATTAACTCATCGAGTAAGCTGGACAAAGATGAAGGAGGTCAAGATGTCGATATAACAGCTTACCGAGAAATAATTGACTCTCTGTTATATCTAACAACAAGTCGACATGATATTATGTTTGTTGTCGGCGTGTATGAAAGATTTCTGGCTAATCCTAAACAATCTCATTACATAGATACTAAACGTATTTTGAAATATCTGAAAGGAACTCAATGTGTTGGACTGTGGTATCCGAAGGATTCTAGTTTCAACTTAATTAGTTACTCCGATGTAGACTATGTAGGTTGCAAGATTAATCGGAAGAGCACTAGTGAAACGTGTCAGTTCCTTGGTCATCGCCTGATCTCTTGGTTTAACAAGAAACAGACGTCTATTGCCACGTCTACTACAGAAGTAGAATATCTTGCCGCAAGTAGCTACTACACTCAGTTGTTGTGGATTCAACAACAACTGAGAGATTGTGATATTCAGGCAGATGAGTCGTCGATCTTCTATGGCAACACCAGCGTTATCGCGATCACATATAATCCAGTGTTGCACTCAAGGACAAAGAATATCGACATCTGATATCACTTCATTCGAGATCATATAGCGTAGAAGCACATTCGGCTTGAATACGTGCCAACCAATCAACAATTGGTTCATATCTTCACAAAACCACTCCCCAAGACTAAGTTTTCTTAGTTTAGAAATATTTTAGGTCTTCTAGATCTAAATTAATTAATATTGCATAAACTTATGGGGAATTTTTTTATAAGATGATAAGATAGACGTGTTGAAACAACTTTCTCCAACCATGCTGAAAGAAGAGTCGGTTGATGACACAATACATTAGACGAGACTATTCTTAAGCAACTTGTATTTTCAGCATAGTAATTACACTAAGTTTTTAGGCAAAGTCGGTTGTTGACACTCAGTTGTTGATGTGCGCCAGCAGCACGCCTTCAGCACAACTGTGACATTAAGCTAAAAACCAAGGCACGCGGACATCGCAGTCTGTTGGCTATCTTAGTGAGTATTAGACGACGCGTCTTAAGCTGAGTAGAACATTTGTTTTAATCTTATCAATACCCTCCCTTTGCAAAGTGATCGGTCACATTTTTGAATTAGATTTTTTTTAAATAAACATTTTTTTAAAATAAATAACATGAAGACACGTGACTGTCATGTTCTATAAAGTGTGACCAACACGCCTAAAACGATTCATATTCCCATTTGTGATTTAAAACACTAAAATTGTCTATCTTCTTCCTCTCAAACCATAACTTCATCATCTCTTTCACAATCTGAAATGGCTTCTTTTGCACATAATATTATGCAGGTAGACAATGAATATGTCTACAATCTAGTGATGTCGAAAATGGTGGCAATATTTCGAACCTTAGAAGCTTCCAGTTTTAGGAAGTTTCTCGGGGGACCTTTCTCTATTCACAAAATCGAGGTTTGCAAGTTTATTTCTTCTGCAAAGATAGTCGAAGACACTATTTAGGGAACGATGAAAGGCGCTAAGGTTTCTATATCAGAAGAGTTGTTCGCATAATATTTTAAACTTCCACCGGAAGGGCTCACGATTTTCGACCAAATTCTGCCCGATTCGATCACGGAAATGCAAACGGTCTTTTCAAACGTCTCCCATCCTGTTGAGACTCTTGGAAATAAGAAGCTTTTGTGGCCAGAATACTTTCTTCTCAATGACATTATTTCGAAATCTCTCTGGGCGAAGGTAGGGTCCTTCGATGCATATACTTAAGACCGTTTTGCAATAATGGTGGTCATCACCAAAGGCATGCCTATCAACTGGTCATCGATTCTTTTCATAACCCTTGTGACAATGATGATGCTTTAAAAGAAGCAGCATGCTGGTTTTTTTGTGCAGATCAGCATACTACTTGTACACCTACAAGTGAACGTAGGCAAGGGAGTAAATGTCCACCCCAATAAGATTATGACCAGCAAAATGGTCAGCAATTACTTTTTCAGGATGAAAGGGGTTAAGGAAACCAACCTTGAATCATCCGCTCCGCAATCGAGCGGACAATCAACTACCCTTTCCAAGCGTTCTTACCTCTCTCGACGCCCAACCCCAAGGAAGAGAACGGAGTTGGTGGTTGAGGAGTCAACTGCGAACTCAAACATCTAGAACCTTGAATCAATCAAAGAGTCAATGGAGACTGTCTCTAAAACCAAGAAGGCAAGATTGGAGGAATTTGAGGAAACTCCTAAGGTAACCTACCGAGGGCCTTGCTGAAACACTAGTTATTCTGTCTCCTAGCAAGGTTGCTGAAACACTAGCTGTCCAGATATCTATTAGCCTTGTTGCAGCACAACTAAAAGCAGTAACTCCAAAAGCAGTTGTCCCTATATCATCCGTCTCTCCAACGACTATTTCAAGAAGGGTTCTAGCTGTTAGAGGTATTGTTTTTAGGAAACTTGTCCCTACTAATGCACAACTTTCTAAAGTTGTAGGAAAAGAAAAAGACCTTGCGGTCTTTGTCCTAGAAGCTCCCACCTTAGTGAAATAAACATTGATCTGATTATGGAGGAGGTTAAGACCACATCATTGGAGAGGCTGAGACTCTTCGACAACTGGAGCACTAAAAGACTCCACCAGAGGTTTTCTAAATTCCTTCCAAGCGCAAATCCTAATCTAAAGTTAAAGGCTCTGATATTTATGGAGAATTCAATCATGAAGTGTCTAAAAGGAGAGAATTGGTGGCTACCAACGCTAGAGGAGGTGCCTTACACCGAATCCTTCACCAAAGACAGGCCAATTACGATCCCCTAGAGAAACCTACTTGGTTGGATTCTAGAGTTAACGAAAGGCTGCAACAGACTCTAAATTCATTTATCTTAATAACCATGTCTTTCATACACGATAATGAGTCAAGATGCTATAGGTGAACAACAACAACTCTCCATTATTACTGAATAACAGTTCACCGAAGTTGCTAAACAAATGTCTTCCTCTACTGACGTGTAGTAGATTTCCTCAAATTCATAGCATCAACTCAATCTAGCTATCGAGAAGCCCTTTTCTCAAACTAAGCAGCAATCCCTCTCGACCGAGCATTAACTCCTTTTGTCTGCGTCCAGTCACTCTGTAGCAGTAATTGGATTATCAAAGATATATGTGCAGAGACTCAAGAGGTCGACTACTTATCTCAAGCGCTAATTCAGGTGCCTTCTCCTCGATCTTCTCAATATTCAAAGGATCCAAATCCGGATGCTATTCAAGAAAATGGACAGGTTACTCCTCTACAGATTCTACCAATCGTTTCCCAACTCGAACAATTGGCTCCTCATTCTCCTACAGAGTCGTCATTAGGAACGATGGATCTTCGTAGTCTAATCCAGAACACCATTGCACCTCTACAATAGAGTATTGCATCCATTGCTAGTGAAATAGAATTTATTAAGGAGCAGATTGCAGCTAATTCCAAAGCATTGACCTCAATAGCCTCGACGCAAGACCAAATCCTAACCTACGTTACGAGGGGAAGTGTTTACAAGTGTATGCATAACATAGAGTTCCAAGATATTGTCTTGGCCTGCATGATTAGTTTGTCTATAAGACAAACATTTACTATAACATTTATGTGGTTTTGAGAAATGGTCTATAAATGTGATAGAAACAAAGTGTTGATGAATCATGAAAACATATATACTCAAATGTGTTACACCAATTAGTCATTTAACAAAGAATGTGGATTGAATTTTGATCAAATTTTACTTATAATGTTTGTTGTTAGGAATGAAGCTGAAAATTTGACAATTGTTTTAGATGAAACTTTAATGTATATAAATTTAAAAATTTTTTGGAGAAATAGAGATAGAGTCAGCCAATAGATAAGAAGACACGCAAGTCGATCTTATCCATTGTTAAGAAAGTCACTTATAGATAGAGATTAAATTAAAGAAATATTTTTTTTATTAAAGTGTTTAAAATCTTATATTAAAATATTTACTTCCTTTTTAATATTACTTTTTTATTTCTCTCTCCCCACAAAGAGGTGTTCTTTTCTCTATATATAAATAGATCTATGGCCTTCTGTTATCAAGCGTATTTTTCTTCTCTCTCAACAGATCTCAATAGCTTTAAAAAATTTCTAGCTTGTCTGAGACTGTGGGGTGTTTTTCTTTTTCTTTTAATTAATTGAATTAATGTTTTGTTTGTTATAGATCCTAATATTTGAGTTTTATCAGGGATGGCGACGGATATTGATTCTTCTTATATTGGAGGAAAGAATGAAGAGTTGACAATGGATTTGCCGCCGGGATTCTGATTTCATTCCACCAATGAAGAACTCATCACACACTACTTATGATAAGAGATGAGGAGATAGAATATGTTGGAAGAAAGAAATCAATAAAATATCAAAAATAAAAATAGAAAAATAAAAATAAGAAAATAAGAAAAAATAAATAAAATATGAGGAAATGGAAATGTGTAACTGCTCCATAAAATCAATCAATGTCTAAAATGATAATCTTATATAAATGTAATCCCTTCTTAATTAAGAATAGGGATAAGTTTTATTTTAATAAAAAGAATAATAATGATTTATAATTTTATAATATCTTCATAGACTTTTTATATATTTATTAATTATAAGCATTTTTATTCCCTTTCCCATTCCTGAGTACAAAAACCACGTACCAAGCATCCCCTAACATCGAAAATTGGAAAAAAGGAAATTTACGGGATGAAGACGAAGGCGATGATTGAAGCACCTTTTACATTTTTTTTCGATTTTATAGACCCCTAAACTTCTTCGCTTTGTCCAAATCAACCCTCTAAATCCCATAACATTTACATTTCGCCTCAATCTTATAATTATGAATTTATTTATTTTATTCGTAATTATGCGGCCCTTAGACTATCTGTTCACGTACAAATTGGCCTCCAGATTCTTTCCACGTTGAATTTTAACCCTTAATTTCCAATTTTAAATTATTTTAAATAATTTGAAATTATATCATCCACTAGACTATTCTTTCACGTCAAAATACCATGAACTTTATTAAGGTTAAATTTTGGCCTTAAAGTTCCAATTTTAAAATAATCTCTAAGAAAGGAATATGGCTAGATCCTTAGATTAGACACATTATAGGATAATCACAAAAGTGAAAGTGTTATGAACTTAGAATACATGTGTAACAATCCCTTCAAACAATCAATGTCCAATTATGTTCGAGTAGAGACTGTCCGATAGGACATGCACTGTTAGGATCGGGATCGCTCTTGGAGGACCGGGGTCCGGTAAAAGGTGACCGCTTTACAACAATACACACAACACACAACAATTGGAACTAATCCGGTTAAGGACTAGAACCGTTTCTTAACACTACACAAGATGTCACAAACCTCTTGAACCAGGTTCAAGTGCGGAATTGGTTTATTTCAGCTTGAAGCAACACACACAGTTCGGCTTGGAGGGTATTTAGAAGGAGTCGGTTGAGATGGAGAAAGGAAACGGTTCGGTTAGCGGAAGTAAGCCGGAGAGTAAATGTAAAGAACACGAGACACAATTTTATGGATGTTCGGAGTTTAATCTCCTACGTCACCCCTTCTTCTTAAACAGTGATAAGGATATTCACTAAGGAATATTATAAAAGCACAACACACAATCTGAACGAGTCTTATTTAATGCTCGTCGGTTACACCACTCACAATGATGTAATACAATACTTTTTACTCAATAGTAAAATACATACACAATACAAAAACACTTTCGGGAATTTCAATCACTATTCGAGGTCGTGCGTAAGATCTTATGTTTCTGTTACTTCTCTCTTGTATATGCTTTTCATAGTGATCTCACGTGTATGTGTCTTCGGCACCATGAGCTTCTATTTATATGGAAAATATGACAACGGTCATAATTTTCTCTCTCCGCTGGATTGGTCATCTGAAGCCGCGCTGGTCAGGTTTAGTTTGCATGCACGTTTTTTCATTTCGGACACATGTCAACCATGCACTTAGGCCGACTTGCATTTTAGACACATGGCATACATGCACTAGGTCTGCCGCCTGAATCAGAGATTGCTTGTAGAGTTAGATAAACAATTCATCATTGTTTTCGTTGCATGCTTCTGATCCGGATCTTTTTTCTTGTGTATTTCCGAGAAATCTCTATATCGTCATATTACTTCATCTTCTCAGTTTCACCACCTTTCATATTTTTCCGTTGAGCTTTTATGATCTTCAATAAAGAGTGAGTCAGTCGGATGAATCAGCCGGATGATAACATTTTTACTAGTCGATTCGGTTGAAGGAGTTTAGCCGGTTTCACAGACTATGACCGGATCATTGAGTCATGTACTTCAGTCGGTATGATGCGGCTTGATCTGTACCTGCACATGAAGATTGAGATTGATTAAGTTCTTTGGCCGTTTGAAATTAATCTACTTAATTTTTCTAACAATTTCTCCCTTTTGATTATTTAGAATAAATATTCAAAACTTGTAATTTATGTCCGGTTTAAAAATTAACTTCCTTAACTTTTCTAACAATTTCTCCCTTTTTGATTATTTAGAATAAATATTCAAAACTTGTAATGTATGGCCGATTTAAAAATTAACTTTCTTAATTTGTTTTCACAATTTCTCCCTTTTTGATACTTTTCGAAGAAAAGTTTCAAAATAAAATGTTTGTAGGGAAAGTAGTTTAGATATGTGTCGGATGATCCTAAACAAAAGTAAATTAATAAGCTATGGGTCGGATGATCTTCCCTTATCGTTCTCTTGTTCTTTAGCCAGCTCTTCCTCAAGCTGCTTCTGTTGTAGTTCGTGCTGCTGTCTTACTTCTTCTTGCCGGTCCATGTCTCTGAAACATTGGGATACTATGGATTCTTGTCAACCCAAAACATTGTATGGCATCCGGAAATTGCGGCTTGAATCTCTATGGATGAAGTTATGAACGTTATTTTTTACTTGAATCAGCCTCTTGCCGACACGAATGGAGGAGGATGATTCCGGTTGTGCTTTGCGCTTCCGATTCAGAGGAATTTCTTCTTCTTCTTCCAACTCATCTATTGGTGGGAATTGACCAACGATTCGGGTCGGAGCTGTTTCAATGTTTGTTTCCGTGATTAAGGTTAACACACCGGTTGCTTGATCCTTCTTCTTCTTCTTTGCATTTACCTTAGTTACGCTCCTTGTATGGGGAGGTCGTTTCTTTGTAATAGTATCGTCTTGAGCCATGTCAATAATAAGTTGTTGTTGAATAATATTGGCCTCTCTAGCATTGGCTCTTTCATCTTCAGAATTTTTTTCGGCTTCCTTATCAGCCCATTCGGAGGCTAGCTGTCTATCTTTCACTTCCAACTCGATCAACCGTTGTTCTCTGTCAAGTTCACTTCATGGAATTTTATAGCCGCCTCAGCGTCTGATCGAATTTGTACTTTGGTTGCCATGGCTTTTACCTCCGCTAATTCTCCAACTTGAACGGTGAGGAGTTACAGCATCTGAAACATCTGAGAGGTTGTGTTGTCAACTTTCTCAACCTGGTTTTCCACCATGTCAACCTTGTTATCCACTTTTTCAATTTTGTTATCCGACGAGGAAGCCCTTGCCTCAAATCTCGCTTTCCAGTCGAACATTGCTTCGTTTACCGTATTCTTGATGAGATCTTTTATTGCTTCCGAAACCGGAACAATCGAGTGAGGAGAGTGGACCGGCAAGGATATTTCCGGTTCTTCCCGATTAATCGGATTGGCATTTTCAGAGTTAATGATGGTCTTACTTGCGGAGGGGGAAGTCGTACGACCGTCCTCTTTGCTTGAAGGATTTTGCTCAACATTTTCCGGTTGAGAGTGTGGGTGTCTAGAGCATTAACCGACCTCAAATCTGCATAACTCTTACGACGGTGGAAACATATTCTGCTGCCGGTTTGCCTCCAACGTTGCTTTTTCCATTTCGGCTAACTCTTCCTCAATTGACGTGATAATTCCCGAAATGGAGTCTCGTGCCTTCATTTCCTCCTCACTTAAGTTCATATCTTTGGACGCCTCCATATGTTCTTTTAACGCCCACACTTTGGCATGTCTTTCAACAAGTTGACTCCGGCTCATAGCGAGAAGGATGTTGTTGGTTTTGCCAACTGGAAAACCGTTCATTCAAGATCAACTATCTTTATCCATTCTTCATTGTGGAGGGTTGTCAGAAGCATTTGTTCGAAAGGGGTTTCACTTCTGAGTGTCCGCCACTCATTGAAGACGTTGGAGATTTCAAGAGCTCGATCCCCCATAACACCCAAGATCCTTCTTACATGATCCCTTGTTCGCTCTTCAGTGGTCTGGTCGGCTGTCAGTTGTTGTTCCAGTGGAGTTTCGGAAATGATTGAGTCTTCAGGATCTGGACAAATGAATGTTTCGTCCCCAACCGGACTAGTTGAACTATTCTTCGTATTACTTCCTCCTTGCACCGAAGGATTCTCGAGCAGAGCTTCTTCTTCAGTTACCGGATTCGGACCTTCTAGTGTAGCATTCTAGATAACTAGCTCTACATGAGCCGAATTTTGATTAGTTTGGGGATTTGCATCCCCAGCCGGACTAGATGAGCCTCTTTCTGCATTATTTCCCTCTTGCAGCGGAGGGATTTCAGCTTCTATATCTTTTTCAAAATTGGTCGTTAGGATCGGGACCATACTATGACATTTGGTACACTCTTAATGAAAATCATTCCTTTCCTCTTTTAGCCAAATCTTAAGTCATAGAAACATTAATACTCGGAAATATCCTACACCGAATAATTTTAAATCATTCTTAGGAACAGGCATATTCATTTTCCAAAAGGCGTGCCTAGTCCGGATATACTGGTCAGCCTACATCGTACATTTTCCAAACAGGTCATTCTCTTGAAAAAGCATCAAGCAGTTAATAACAATACATAAACGGTCAAATTTTTCAAAATATTCTCATTAAATGCCTTTTAACCGCCTGCACTATATAAAGACATCATTTCTATTCAAACAAATCACATTTCGAAAGCAGTCTTCTCTCTCTACATCTTGAACCTTCATATCTCAGCTCTCTATTTGTCTTTCAAAATGAATGCTGAAATCCGAAACTCCATCATTGTTGATTTCGAAGTCTCTCTTTAGAACAGACTCAGCAAAGTTATAATCGATCATTTGATCATCTCTGGTCTTCAAACATTCCTTGAAGGATCGGACACCATCCTCGAAGAGGAGGTGCACGAATTCTTCAATAATGCACAAGTAAGGGATGATGGCAGCATCACCACTTACATCCACCATGGGACGTGATAATGCGTTGTTCACTTACATCTTGCAGATCAACTTCAAGGACATTGAAGACAACGGGACCATTGAGTTCAAAACATTGATCGGACAAATCAAAGATGTTGGTTTGGAGTATTTTCTGGGTAGCCCATTCTTCGTTCATTAGGATGCTGTTAATGAATTCTTCGAAAATGCAAGTCTAAAGAAAAGGAAAATTACGTCGACTATTGTGGAGTAGAATTTGAACTTACGGAGGAAATATTTTCCAAAGCTCTTCAACTACCCTCTGATGGCCGCAACTTCAAAACAACGCTTTTTGAAGAAGACTCTGAAGCGATTCAGCAGGTACTTTCTCTGATCCCGACTGACCCGGTAGAGAAAACCGGAAAGAAGGGCAAACTCAAACCTGAGTTCAGATGGCTCTTGGACATTGTATCAAAATCTCTCCAGGGCAAAGGCGGCAACTTCGACAACTTAACCCGGTTGAAGTTGGAAATGATGGCTGGGATAGTCTGAGGTGACAGAATTGATTGGGGCTGCGTACTATTCGAGCAACAATGCAAATTGGTTGCCAAGACAAATGATCTGATTCTAGCCTATGCTATGCCGGTCGGGAAAATTCTTCAACATCTACAAGTTCAAATCGGTGAAGGTACTCCTCTATCTACCTCCAAGATTATGAACGATGACAATGTAAGGACCCGGATTGAAAACCCGGTCAAGGAAAGAGCCCTTAGGGCCAAGGCTTCTACGGAAGCCGGACAAACTGTACTAGAGGACGAAGGTCTGAAAGATGCCAAGTCAAAGGGTAAGGGCAAGAAAAAGTGGCAAAAGAGAAGACAGGGAGAGTCAAATATGTGGATAAGAAAACCATGAAGCCGACTACGAAGAAAGCGACCCGCAAGACTAACGACTCTGAGAAAACTCCATCTCCCGGGGCATCCCCTCGTCCAACCGATCCATTGATAAACCCTATTCCTATAAGGGTTGTGATTCCAATTTAGGAATACTCATTCCTGGTCAGAGAATCGGAGGGAGCCGGACCGGTTCTTTCCTCACGACTAGAAGAATCCTCGGGAAGCCAAATCATACAATCTCAATCTAAGAGAAACTCGGATGAAGAGGTTAGTGTTCACTCTGTCCCTAATCCTGAATCTAGGGTTTCTACTCCTAGAAATGTTAGGGATTCAATAGAGAATGCCCGGCCAATGACTTTAGAATCAATAGGTGATGTAGTACAAGATCTCAATTGGGCTCCTGAAGACGAGGTGACAAGTAGTCATGTGGTAACCGGTCAGGTCGATGCAAATGACCAAGGAAATATCGATCCGACCAAAGAAATGGCCTATTTTGAAAAAGATATAGAAGCTGAAATCCCTCTGTTGCAAGAGGGAAATAATATAGAAAGAGGCTCATCTTATCCGGTTGGGGATACAAATCCCCAAACTAATCCAAATCCGGCTCATATAGAGCCAGTTATCCAGAATGCTACACCGGAAGGTTCGAATCCGGTAACCGAAGAAGAAGCTCTGCCCGAGAATCCTCCGGTGCAAAGAGGAAGTAATGCGAAGAATAGTTCAACTAGTCCGGTTGGGGACGAAACATTCATTTGTCCGGATCCTGAGGACTCAATCATTTCTGAAACTCCACCGGAAAAACAACTGCCAGCCGACCAGACAACTGAAGAGCGAACAAGGGATCATTTAAGAAGGATCTTGGGTGTTATGGGGGAACGTGCTCTTGAAATCTCCAACGTCTTCTATGAGTGGTGGACACTCAGAAGTGAAACACCTTTCGAACAAATGCTTCCGACAACCCTCCACAATGAAGAATGGATGAAGATAGTTGATCTTGAAAGAACAGTTTTCTAGTTGGCAAAAACCAACAACATCCTTCTCGCTATGAGTCGGAGTCCATTTGTTGAAAGACATGCCAAAGTGTGGGCGTTAAAAGAACTTATGGAGGCGTCCAAAGATATGAACTTAAGTGAGGAGAAAATGAAGGCATGAGACTCTATTCCGGGAATTATCACGTCAATTGAGGAAGAGTTAGTCGAAATGGAAAAAGCAATGTTGGAGGCAAACCGACGACATAATATGTTTCCACCGTCGCAAGAGTTATGCAAATTTGAAGTCGTTCAATGCTTTAGACACCCTCACTCTCAGCTGGAAAATGTTGAGCAAAATCCTCCATGCAAAGAGGACAGTCGTACGACTTCCCCCTCCGCGAGTAAGAACATCATTAACTCTGAAAATGTCAATCCGATTAATCGGGAAGAATCGGAAATATCCTTGACTGCTTTACAACAACACACACAACACACAACAATTGGAACTAATCCGATTAAGGACTAGAACCGTTTCTTAACACTACACAAGTTGTCACAAACTTCTTGAACTAGGTTCAAATGCGGAATTGGTTTGTTTCAACTTGAAGCAACACACAATTCAGTTTGGAGGGTATTTTGAAGGAGTCAGTTGAGATGGAGAAAGGAACCGGTTCGGTTAGCGGAAGTAAGCCGGAGAGTAAATGTAAAGAACACGAGACACAATTTTATGGATGTTCGGTGTTTAATCTCATACGTCACCCCTTCTTCTCAAACAATGAGAAGGATATTCACTAAAGAATATTACACAACCACAACACGCAATCCGAACGAGTCTTATTTACTGCTCGTCGGTTACACCACTCACAATGATGTAATACAATACTTTTTACTAAATAGTAAAATACACACACAATACAAAAAAACTTTCGGGAATTTCAATCACTATTCGAGATCATGTGTAAGATCTTATGTTGCTGTTACTTCTCTCTTTTATATGCTTTTCGTAGTGATGTCACGCGTATGTGTCTTCGGCACCATGACCTTCTATTTATATGGAAAATATGACAACGGTCATAATTTTTTTTATGGATGTTCGGAGTTTAATCTCCTACGTCACCCCTTCTTCTCAAACAGTGAGAAGGATATTCACTAAGGAATTTTACACAACCACAACATACAATCCTAACGAATCTTATTTGTTGTTTGTCGGTTACACCACTCACAATGATGTAATACAATATTTTTTACTCAATAGTAAAACACAATACAAAAACACTTTCGGGAATTTCAATCACTATTCGAGGTCGTGCGTAAGATTTTATATTGTTGTTACTTCTCTCTGGTATATGCTTTTCATAGTGATCTCACGCGCATGTGTCTTCGGCACCATGAACTTCTATTTATATGGAAAATATGACAACGGTCATAATTTTCTCTCTCCACTGGATTGGTCATCTGAAGCCGCGTCGGTCAGGTTTAGTTTACGTGCACGTTTTGTCATTTCGGACACATGTCAACCATGCACTTAGGCCGGCTTGCATTTTGGACACATGGCATACATGCACAAGGTTTGTCGCCTGAATCAGATGTTGTTTGTAGAGTTAGATAAATAGTTCATCATTGTTTTAGTTGCATGCTTCTGATCCAGATCTTTTCTTCTTGTGTATTTTTGAGAAATCTCTATATCGTCATATTATGTCATCTTCTCAGATTCATCACCTTTCATATTTTTCTATTGAGCTTTTATGATCTTCAATAAAGAGTGGGTCAGCCGGATGAATCATCCGGATGATGATAATTTTATTAGTCGATCCGGTTGAAGGTGTTCAGCAAGTTTCACAGACTATGACCGGATGATTTAGTCATGTACTTCAGCCGGTATGATGCGGCTTGATCTGTACCTGCACAGGAATATTGAGATTGATTAAGTTCTTTGGCCGATTGAAATTAATCTACTTAATTTTTCTAACAATTTCTCCCTTTTTGATTATTTAGAATAAATATTCAAAACTTGTAATGTATGGCCGGTTTAAAAATTAACTTCCTTAATTTTTCTAACAATTTCTCCCTTTTTGATTATTTAGAATAAATATTCAAAACTTGTAATGTATGACAAATTTAAAAAATAACTTCCTTAATTTTTTTTTAACATGCACATATGACATAACATTGTAGACTCTTTCCTAATGCGTATCCAAACACCAAACCTTTAAAAATGAATCTCTTATTCTTTCCTTTAGTTTCTTTGTGAAGTACATTGTAGTTGTGACTTTCAAAGATAATTAGCTTATTACATCTCAGTACGTACTAATCTAAAACATGTATGGGCCAAATGAAAAATATATAAGCTATATAACTCTATTTCGATTATTCATCACTAAGACATGACAACTTTCAAAATGATAGTCTTTCTATCTACTTTTTATGATATTCATGAGGACGTTAAACCAAGGAATTCTATAACATAACATTCGTAAAAAATTCTTTTTTCCTAAAATGTGTACAAAGATTGTGTCTTCCATTGAATTCCTTCATTGTGTACCTTCCATGGGGGATACACGAAAAGATGGTTAACACATGAGACCAACCAATTTTCGGATTTTATGAACTTCCCTTAAAGATGAGACATTCGAATGGAAACCGGCTAATAGGAAAGATCTTTTATAAGAAA
Source organism: Impatiens glandulifera (assembly GCF_907164915.1). NCBI lineage: Eukaryota > Viridiplantae > Streptophyta > Magnoliopsida > Ericales > Balsaminaceae > Impatiens > Impatiens glandulifera. Next base: position 36,563 of record NW_025918839.1, read on the forward strand.
AAACCTTTAAAACAGAGTAAAATAATATGCATACAATTATTATTGACCGCATTTATGAATTTGTTTTTCTAAATTTAGTTTCTAATGTTTCTATATATGAATCTTTAAACTTATAATTTGGACATTTTATAGGCCTGTGATCATTAACAATGCACTTGGCATCTCCAATGTAGTTTGAAGTCAATTATGATTTTTCAAAAGACAGTCATAATAGTTGAGAACGATACAAGTATGTTTAATAATAGTTACATATTATTATAAAATATAAGATGTTAGTTATGAGTATACCTTAAATAGTTATCATCACGCATTTCCATCAAAAAATCTGCAATGCTCATTCCTCCCGTCGATCAAATGAAATGATTAAAAGAAAACACTATATAGTAAAGTGCATAATACAATTAATAATATTTTATAAATGTGAAATTACAAATGAATACACATTTTAATCACTATAGAGTTTATATAAATTTTATTTTCTCATTAAAATTATATTCCATGCTATATTATTACTTTCCACATGTAATAACTTTCATTTTTCTTTGCCTCTATAATATTTTGAGATCCACATAATCCATGTAAAAATAAATATATGTATATTTGTAAGGTTAATAATAAACAATACAAGTAGGTGTAATAATACTTACATACTATTAAAAGAATTATAACCTGGTAGTTATAAGTATACCTTAAATGGTTATCATCACACATCTTCATCCAAAACATTTTTCATGCTCATTCATCTTTTCGATTGAATGAAATAATTAAGGAAACACTAAACATTAAAGTGCATAATACAATTAATAATCTTTTGTAAATGTGTAATTAAAAATAAATATATGTTTCAATCACTATGAAGTTTATATAAATTTTATTTTCTCATTAAAATTCTACTCCATACTATTATTACTTTTCTCAAATTATAATCATTTTTCTTTGTCTCTGTAATCTTTTGAGATCCACATAATCCATGTAGGAAGGAAACATATGAAAACAAATTTACGTCGCGACAAAAGTTTGAGTTTCTTTTGGACGCTCTTATGTTTATTTTGAAAGAGAAAGTGAAGGAACTTATTTTTAGGGTGATCGAAAATTAAATTTATAAAACGTATGGTTTTTAGACAACTTTATAACTTATCATCATATCGAATCTAGAAGAGATTGAAATATTTAATGTGAATTATGTTACATACCTTCGTTAGATTTTTTCAATTTTTAACCTAACCTAGCGACTAGAGAGTCGCTACCTAATTTAAATAAAATTAAAAAATTAAGAGATGTGAGTTCGTTGATAGGTTAATTGTGGGAAATAATTTTTATTAAATAATTAGGTCCCACAACGCCCCAAAGTTCTCTACTAGTTAATCTTGGCCATTTTTAAACTTGTACACTTTACATTTTATATTATATTTTTTTGCTACCCTAGGATCAAGCAAGCCACAAACTACATCAAGAAAAACTAACAAAACCAAAAATAAATAAAAACATAGAGCAATGTTGATATATATAAAGAAAAAATACAAAGGGACCATGGTTAGCCTCCACGGTCAAAAAATATCCCATCAAATCGAAGTGCCATGCAGTTGCTCGGTCGGATGTTTGGTGGGTCTTTTTCTCGGTCATAGTCGAGGTAGAAAGAACAAGGTGCAAAAACATCAGTTCTAAGTGTACAGCATGTGCAGAAATCTTCGGTTACTAGTGTGCAATAGGTGCGAAAATCCTCGGTCATTAGTGTGCCGTAGGTGTGGAAATCCTCGGTCATTAGCATGCCGCAAGTGTGGAAATCCTCGGACAGCATCATGCTTCAGCTCTTCCCCTCGGTATTAAGGTGCAGCAGTCTTCGATCCTCGATCCCAACGTATAGCAAGCGTCGATAATCGTTCAATAGTGTGCTTCATCTCTTCTCCTCGGTCTTATGGTTCAGTAGTCTTTGGTCATCGGTCCTAGCATCTAGCAAGCATCAATCCTCGATCCTAAGGTGCAACAGGTACATTTCTTTAGTGAACAACGTGCTTTGGCTCCTTAGCCGGTGTATAAACCATGGTCCTACAGTGTAGAAAGCTTATGTCAGTCATAGGCGAGAAACATGTTTTTTGTTTCCTTGGTCCTAAGTGAGTAGCAGATCACCATTAGGTGCAGAAAACAATGCCCGAGTATCCATCTCGGTCTTATGCACCAGAAAAAAGTGACTAACTATCAAGTCTATCTATCGGGTGAATAAAATACCTAAGAGGTTATTTATCATTCGGTATACCGGAAAAACTAACATGGGGTTTTCATCGCTCAATTGGATGGAAACCAACAGTAGTAACTATTACCGAATCCCTCCTTCGGTCGAAAGTGATGGGAAACTTAGCAAAGGGCTAAGTATCTCGGTTGGGTGATAAACTAGCAATAGATGGATGGATCCTCTCGGTCATATGCATCAGTAGGGAAGAGAATGGCCTTCCTCAGTAGCGAGCTTGGGGTAATCTTTTTTTGGTCTAGTGTGTCGACAAACCTAGTCAGGCACGGGAAGCGTCAGGAAGCATCGGGAAGGTTTTTAACTTTAGCGCGTGGTAGAGATCTTTGGTCCGCTGACATCCATGCTCTCTTCAGGGTAAATTTTCTCGTTTGGGTGCAACTTCTATTTGCTCTAGGGTACATTTCTTCGGTCCTAAGAGCTGATATAGCAGAATGTTGGTTATTTTTCGATTTTTCTAACCTAAACCTAGAAATCTAACTATATGGTGGTCGAGATCGACTCCAAATTTAACAAAACTCAGCATAATCGTTAGTAACTTACAAATAAAAATTTTATAGAAGAAAATCCTAAATTTAACGATAAGAAATCAAGATCAAAGCATTGCAAACAATTTTTTGTTTTTGACTAGATTTTAGGTTTATAGGATGATTTTTGGTCAAGTGTCCTTCATTTACGTTTAAAATTAAACTTATACTAGCATAAACGTTCAAAATAAAATTTAAATGTTGGAACCTAGAAAGTTCAAGTTCAAAGGTGAACTTGAAGGCTTTGGCCAAGAATCACCCCCAAATGGCCAACTCAATAGTCGATTTTGGTTTTCAAAATAATTTTAGGTCAAGAGACCCTTGATTCATTTAGTTTCTGTTTTTTTTATTTAATTTATTTACATATTTGGTTGATTTTCATATGTTAAAAGAGTGAATTTCAATAAATTAAACCAAAGGAAAATGAGGATCATGTAAATATACGAACAAATCAAAAGACAAAGACAAATACATGTATTAAAACGTTCAAGACAAAGATAAAGGAGATTTCAAGAAGCTTACAAGGAGCACTTGCGTACTTGACCTTGTGGTGTTTTCTTAGGGTGGTTTTAAATTAGGCAGCCTTGGGGTGTGAGCAAAAGAGTTTCAGTTTTGGCAGCCTAGTGTCACGGGCTAACTTTCGAATGCTTGATTTTCCTCGATCCCGTGCGGTCCTAGATTAGTATTGCCACAATGCTAACTAGTCAACCTGTTTGAAAGTGCAAGAATGAAACTTTAGAGTGAGAGTGAGACCTTGGAGAATAAGATTGAATTGTATTACTTGGTGCTTGGCTTAATGATCAAGGCTTGTTTATATACATGGGAGGAGATCATTTTAGATACTCCTTTATCCTAGGTCTTTCTAGAGACTTCTAATATTTAATTACATTTAGCAAGTCCTAGAGAATTCTAGAGACATCTTAAAGATATTTACAATAAGGACTTCCTAGAGAATTCTAGAGAATTCCATGGAAGGCAAGACTTGGACACTTCTAGAAAGTTCTAGAGAACTCTCTAGATATTTCTCTTTTGTGGGCTGATTTTTCCATCCAAATTAAGTGGGCCGTGACATGCTCCCCCACCTAAGTCGTGGTCGTCCTCGTCTCGACCTTGGACCGGTACTCTTCGATCTTCTGCTTGAATTGCCATAAGTGATCTTCACTTTCCCAGCTACTCTCGGCATCTGGTAGGCCTTTCCATCGTACGAAGTACTCGGTGTAAGGTGGAACGCCCCTCCTTCTAACCTCCCTATGGGATATAATTTCTTCAATGTCTTTATCGAAGGAGATGGTGACGGCTGTTGCTGCCCGATTTGATTCTCCCCGTCCGGCATCCTCTTCGTCTTTGTGGAACGGCTTGAGTTTGCTCACATGGAATACCGGATGGATTTGTAGTTTGGGTGGCAAATCCAGCTGATAGGAGACATTGCCTACACGCCGCACAATTTCGAACGGCCCCTCGTATCTTCGCACTAGCCCCTTGTGCACGGACTGGAGGGACTTAAATTGTTGCGGGAGTAATTTCACCATTACTCGGTCTCCCTCCTTGAACTCGACTGCCCGCCTCTTTAGATCCGCCCATTTCTTCATCTTCTTTGTTGCTTTATCTAAAGATGCCCGAGCAAGGTCCGCTTCCTCCTCGAAGGATTTAGCGAATGTGAAGGCAGCCGGACTTTGACCCACGTATCTTGTGGCCAAATTATGTGGTGTGGATGGTTGTCTCCCCATCACGAGTTCGAACGGACTTCTTCCGGTCGATTCACTTTTCTGCAAGTTGTATGAGAATTGCGCCGTGTCCAAAAGTTTTGCCCAATCTCTCTAGTTGGCGCTCACGTAGTGTCTCAAGTACAACTCCAGCAAGGCATTGACTCTCTCGGTCTGCCCATCAGTTTGGGGGTGGAAGCTGGTCGAGAATGCTAGATTGGTCCCCAATAACTTGAACAGCTCGGACAAAAACTTCCCCGTGAAGCGGGGATCCCGGTCGCTCACGATCGTCTTTGGGACTCCCCAATATTTCACCACGTTCTTTAGGAACAGCTTGGCCGTCTCGACGGCTGTGACATCGGGTGGTGCCGGAATGAATGTGCCATACTTTGAGAATCGATCTACCACCACTATGATGGAACCGAACCCCTCCGACTTTGGCAATGTTGTGATATAATCCATTGAAACGCTTTCGAATGGATATTCCGGCACTGGTAATGGTTGGAGTAACCCGTCCGGTTGTTGCTGCTCCATCTTGTCTTGTTGGCACACAAGACATGTTCTCACATATGCCTCCACGTCTTCCCGCATCCGGGGCCAATAGTATGAATCCTCCATTAGCGCCATAGTGCGGTGCATTCTAGGGTGTCCAGCCCATCTTGAATCGTGACACTCCTTCAAAACATCACGTCGCAAGCTTCCCCATTTGGGCACGAACACCCGTTTCCCTTTTGTAAGGAGCAACCCGTCTTCGACCCAAAACCTTCGGGTCTTGCCACTTCGAGCAAATTCCATCATGTCCTTCGCATGGGGATCTTTTTCCAGGCCTTCCCGTATGCGTTCCCTCAGGTTGGTCTCGGGTTGGCTTATGGCGGCCAACTCGGTTACACGATTGGTGACCCCAGGCCTGTACTCCAATGTGTAGTCGAACTCCGCTAGAAATTCTTGCCACCTAGCCTGCTTTGGTGTGAGCTTCTTCTGCATCTGGAAGTAGCTAGTGGCAATGTTGTCCGTCCTGACCTTGAACTTGCTCCTGAGCAAGTAGTGCCTCCATGTGCGTAGGCAATGCACGACCGCGGTCATTTCTTTCTCATGGACAGTGTATCGACGCTCTGTGTCATTCAGCTTCCGGCTCTCGAATGCAATAGGGTGCCCCTCTTGCATCAATACACCTCCAATGGCGAAGTTAGATGCATCGGTCTGGACTTCGTATTCTTAGTGTGGTCGGGCAGTGCTAGCACATGTTGTTTTGTAACTTCGGCCTTGAGCCCCTCGAAGGCCTCCACGCACCGCTCGTCCCAGCTCCATGCTCGGTCCTTCTTCAAAAGGTCGGTCAGGGGTGCAGCAATCTTGGAGTACCCTTTTATAAACTTTCGGTAGTAGTTGGCCAGGCCAAGGAACGACCGAAGTTGGGGTACAGTTTTGGGCGGCTCCCATTCTCGAATGGCCTTAACCTTGGCCTCATCCATCATGATGCACCTGGACTTCACTCGATGACCCAGGAACATCACCTCATCTTTGGCGAAGGAGCACTTTTCCAGCTTTGCGTATAGCTCGTTCTCGCGCAAGGCCTGGAAAACCAATTTCAAATGTTCCACGTGCTCATGCAATGTGGGTGAGTATACCACAATATCGTCGAGATAGACCACCACAAACTTATCTAAGTAAGGGTGGAAAACCTTGTTCATTAGAGTGCAAAACGTGGCCGGTGCATTCATAAGGCCAAAGGGCTTAACAAGGAATTCATACGATCCATACCTGGTTACCATGGCGGTCTTGGGCTCATCTCCCTTGGCTATTCTCACTTGCCAATAACCGGATCGTAAGTCTATCTTCGAGAACCACTTGGCTTCTCCAACTTGGTCGAACAACTCACCAATGAGAGGAATCGGGTACTTGTTTCGAACGGTGAGTTTGTTGAGTGCTCTATAGTCCACGCACATCCTCAGCGACCCATCATGTTTCTTCTGGAACAGCACCGGGGCACCGTAGGGCGATTTGGATGGATGGATCATGTCGGCATCGAGCAACTCCTTCAACTGCCTTTGCAGCTCTTTCAACTCGGGCGGTGCCATCCTATAGGGCGTGCGAGATGGCGGCATAGCATCGGTCACCAACTCGATCTTGTGGTCCACGTCCCGTTCTGGTGGTAATCTCCTTGGGAGTTCATTGGGCATCACATCTTTGAACTCCTCCAGCACCGCCTGGACCTCCTTGGGTATCTCCCCTTTTCCTTTGGGCTCATCCTCATCATCCACCATGGAAAAAGTCGCAAACGTTTCTTCACAATGTTTCAGACCTCGGCTGAATTGCATCGCCGAGAGCATTCCCTTCCCCTCGGATTCTCTCTTTGCTGGTATGGCACTAGTCTTCTCGTGGTCCAAGATAATTAGAGAATCAGAGTAAGGAATGATACAAGCACGTACCTGGTCGAACCATCGCAGCCCCAACACTATGTCGTAATCATCCATAGGGACTACGGTGAAAGAGACCACTCCTTTCCAATCCCCGATCTGAGTTGGTACGCTCTTCGCCTCCCCGACCACCGGCTTGGCTGTTGTGTTGACGGACTTGATGGTCCCCTTTGTTGGGTTGATGTTGAGACCCAACGTTTTGGCCACACCTTCACGCATGAAGTTGTGGGTGGCACCCGTGTCGACTAGTGCTTTGACACGCTTTCCTCCGATCAAGGCCTCCACAAACATCGAGCCCCTCTTTGTTCCCTTGACCGGTTCCACCACACTAGCCTTGACCGCATTAAGCAGTTTTAGGGATCCCATTTGAGTCCCTTCTTCTTCTTCCTCGTCTGGCTCGGTCCCTTGCACAGCCGCAACCTTCTTTCCTTTGAACGGGCACATAAATTTCAAATGGTTAGTAGCACCGCAAATATGACAAGCTCGCTTACCCGATTCTTCGGTTTGCTTCCCCGAGTTGCTGTTTGGATGCCACTTCTTGATGGGCGGTCTCCCCCACCTTTCTCCTTGTTCTCCTTGCTAGACTTCGGCCTATCCGTGGACACTTTCAGCTCGATCAGTCTTTCCGCGACCGCAATGGCTTCGGAAACATTCTGCACTTTGGCCCTCTGGAGCTCTAGTTGTGCCCATGTCTTCAGACCGTTGACGAATGTGAACAGGGCCTCCTGTTCGGTGAGACTTGGAAACTCGAGCATCAGTTCTTGGAACTCCTTCACGTACTCCTTGATGGACTTGTTGTGCACGAGTTGGCTTAGTCGTTTCCGAGCTTCAAAATCTGCATTTTCTGAGAAAAATTGGCGTTTGAACTCGGCCTTGAAATCTTCCCAAGTCTCCATTCGTAATGTGCCACGTTCAATGTCCGTCTCACGCCTCTTCCACCATAGAAGCACCATGTCTACTAGAAAGAAAGGTGCTGTATCCAACTTAGTTCGATCATCGAGTATGTTGGATGCTCGAAAGTACCTTTCCACGTTCCAAAGGAAGTCTTCAACTTCCCTTGCACTCCTCGAACCCTTAAATGGAGTCGGCTTGGGAACCTCCACACGATGAGGTGTCGTACCTCGAATTTCCCCTCCATTTAAGCCAATCCGGGCTTCGACCGCCTCTAGCCTTCCCATCATCTCCCTCCGGAAGGCGTTGATCATCGTTTGGAGTTCACCCCGGACTGTTTGTAGTTCACCTCGGACTGTTTGTAGTTCACCTCGGACTGTTGCGAGGATCTCGTTCTGAATAGCATTGACATCACCTCGAACCATTCCAAGCACTTCGTCCCGAATGCTACGATTTGAGTTGTTGATGATGCCCGTGACTTTATTCTCCAATTTTTCACTTGCCTCGTCCAACTCCGCCACCTTGTCGGCCACCGTGCTGAACTCCTTGAGAGCTTCTTGATGCTCGCTCATGCTTTCCTCAAGCCGGGTCACCCGCGCTTCCATGGCAGCATTCCTCTCAACGGACCTTCCCCTCTTGGGCGCCTTGACCTTTTGTTCGCCGGTCGGAACCTTTGTGACGTTCGATCCTGAATCCATTTCTTGCAGCGTGAGTGCGGAAGTACAAAACGCTTGCTCTGATACCACTTGTCACGGGCTAACTTTCGAATGCTTGATTTTCCTCGATCCCGTGCGGTCCTAGATTAGTATTGCAACAATGCTAACTAGTCAACCTGTTTGAAAGTGCAAGAAGGAAACTTTAGAGTTAGAGTGAGAGCTTGGAGAATAAGATTGAATTGTATTACTTGGTGCTTGGCTTAATGACCAAGGCTTGTTTATATACATGGGAGGAGATCATTCTAGATACTCCTTTATCCTAGGTCTTTCTAGAGACTTCTAATATTTAATTACATTTAGCAAGTCCTAGAGAATTCTACAGACATCTTAAAGATATTTACAATAAGGACTTCCTAGAGAATTCTAGAGAATTCTATGGAAGGCAAGACCTGGACACTTCTAGAAAGTTCTAGAGAACTTTCTAGATATTTCTCTTTTGTGGGCTGATTTTTCCATCCAAATTAAGTGGGCCGTGACACTAGGGCATCAATTAATGAAGAGAAAAGTTGTCCCTACAATGACATGGTTGTGTTTAAATAGGGAACTCTAAGGTAGGGCCCAAGGCCCAACTACAACTTCCTAGGAATAATTCTCTTTTTAACATGTCAAAATATTAAAAAGTAAGAAATCTCCAATTCAGATGACACTGATGTCAATTTTCGCCATAGGATTAAAGAATTTCATGTTTTGATGTCATTTTTGGTCATTTAAATTAATAATTCAAAAAGGCCCAGCCTTTTTTATCTGACTCATGGGACTTCTACCTTCTTTTGGTCTTGGATAATGTCCCTACAAAAATCGCATTTTTAATCAAAAATAACAAATTATTAATTAAACTAACTAATATTCTAATTAATAATAAGAAAGAAAAAGAAAATATTATATTGAAACCAATAAACCTAGTCTTATAACCAAAATGATTGTATTTAATAAATTGTTAAATGTAATAAAAAAAATCTAATTATTCCTATTTTTAAGAAGAAGAAAAAAACAAACAATTCTAATCAAATTAATTAAAACTTGTAAAGTTAATGTATATATAAAAACGTTTTCAATGTATTTTTTATATTTTGTTTAATCTTATATCTAAGTTTATTTAAATAATTAAACCCTTTCAACATAATAACTTTATTAATTATATAAATAAAGTCTAATTATCCAAAATAAATAAATAAAATTCAAGAAATTGTATTTATAAGTAAAAAACATTTTTCTTTCAAAATCATTTTTATTTTATTATTTAAGGTATTTAAATGAATAAATTCCTTAAATATAGGTCAAATATGTGTGTTTCTACAATAGTTTCCAACATGGTAGTACTGAATGTGTAAATGTAATTGAGAAAGAGTAGAAAATCCTAAAAATCACGAAGTGGAAAAGTTGGAAATGAAATGGAAGAATCATTAATGGAAACGTATATTGTGGAAGTCAAGGACATTGATAAATAAGACAAAAATGATGAAAATGTAGAGGAAGAAAGAAAGGAAGAAGCAATGAAATTGAAGAAATAGAGGATGCTGAAGAAGTTCAATCTAAAGACAATGATGAAGAACAAACAAAAGAAGAAAGTAAAGAATAACAAAGGTGAAGAGTGAGGAGGAAACAATACAATTCTATTTGTGGAAAAGTGTATTAAAAATAAGAAAAAGAATGGTGTTCGAATTGTCTCCATCACTTATTATTAAAATCCACATTAACTTATTAAAATCTGAAATGAACTATTCACAAAAATTCAATTATTTAAAAAATAATTATTTAGAAAATATAAGATGGAGGAAGAAAAATGAGTGTAAACATAGTGGAACACATACTCACTTCAATCTACAACAAATAAGTTGAATCACAAAGAATAGTAATTATTGGCATATTTGATTGAAAATATTAAAGAGCTTTGTGTGACTAAGGACACTTCTATAATTCTTAATGTATGATTAATCAATTCTCGGGGAAATTGCAAACTAAAAAATATATACAATAAAACACCATAAATAGGGAAAACAGTTCTTCATAACTTCATTAATTGCACTAAAAAACTAATGTAAAATAAAATTTATTCCCTTGCATTTTGAGGCAATAGTCTAGAAATTTCTAATAAAACATAACCATAATTTAAATTAGGTAAGAAAGTATTGAAAAAGATTAGTTAGAAAAGAGATTAAAAAAATAAACATTAATTAATCTTTTAGTAAAATTCCTCTTGTTTTCAAAAAATATCATACTTGTAAATGACTATTTTATCTAAAATGCATACATGAATTACATATATAGTAGTCACATAATGGTTTAGTGTAGTTTTGTTTTTTAGGAATGTTAAGTAACATTTATAAATAATGAATATGAGTTCTTGATGTTAAGGTGAAACATATAAGAATATCACTCACCAATAGTGAAGGGAGTTAACACCGACATAAATTGGGAAATATCACTCAATTAGAATTCTTTATTCATCTCCACATTGCCTATGTCCCGAAAGATAACTCATCATTGGAAAAAATGATTAATTCCTTGCATTCTAGCTCAAACCTCTTGCATCATCACTCGGTTAATAATTTGTCGTTCCTTATCGATAATTATTATAGATAGTTAAACATCCAATGATGTGTCTTGTATACTTTTTAAGACAATAGGGTTATGTACCATTGTCGTTAGACATCACCTTGGAGAATAGTTTGTAATGTATACATGCAATCCTATAATAATCTCTAGGAAGAAAAGAATTAGAAAGATATCTTACTAGAAACAGATACACAACTCATACATGTTGTATACACAACTCATACATGTTGTGGTGAACCTAAGATTGAATGCGAACGAGAAAAGAGTTTGCAATCATAGTCGAAATTAGTGAAAGGTTGGACGAGGTGTGACTACTAGCTAGATTTCGCAGGATGGTTTCCCAAAATAGCCTTGTTTGGCGTTCACTTTCCCAAACTAACCTAGTTTGTTTATTCATTACAAAACTAACATATTTTATTATTCAAACTCAGTTATTTTTTATATAATTAAAATTTATTATATATAAACTAAATTATTTATATTTTTATAAATATTGTAAATTAATATTTATATAAATTAAATTATTTATATTTTGATATATATTTTAAATTATTATTTTTATAAATTTGATTATTTAAGATGGTTAATTTTCTTTCGGTTTAAAGAACTTAATCAAATTATTTAATTACATTTGGGGAACAGCTTCAACCGAATCGGTTGAATCCACAAAATCGGCCAAACCGCAATGCTAAACTTAATCTATCCTCTCGGATTAAACAGAACCGAGCAAAACATATGTTGAAGATAAGCCAGATCGACTCAAACTCATGCCCGGCCAGAAATGCTAAACCGATAAATTCCGATTGGCTCAAGAAATCGAAGATCATAAGGCCAACGGGAAGATCACTCAAAATAATGAATAATCTGAAGATGACGTAACGAAATATCTTGGAAATATGCAAAGAAGAATCTGATATAAGGCATGCGAAAAATCTAATGATTGAAGATCTTACCTAAGTTCAAAAGCAACCTTCACGGTGTAGGCGGCTACCCTCATGCATGGCTGCCACATGTACAAAAAGAAAAGCTACTTACTCTAGCTGGCGCGACTGACCAATCAACAGAAGAGAGAGAAATATGACCGTTGTCATATTTCCTATATAAAAGGAAGCCAAGAGAAGTATAATACACAGATCCAACGCGCACGAGCTATAAAACCTAGTTTCACCTAATCAAGCCTGAAAAGCATCTGAGTTTATATAGTCTTCTTGATCAAAAGTGAAACAGTTGTAAACGTTAAATACTCTGTGAAAAAGTGTATTACAATACTATGTGAGTATTGTAAAGTGAATATCGAGCAGAAAATAAGCCTCGGTCGTATTGTTGTAATATTCTATTAGTGAATATCCTTCTCACCGTTTTGAGAATAATGGGTGACGTAAGAGAGTTTTGCTCCGGACATCCATAAAAAAATATGTGTTCTGTGTCATTTACTTCCTTTTCTGTTACTCCACTAACCGAACCGATTCACTTCACTTAAACCGATCTCTCAATACTCTCTTTCATTAACCGAACCGTGTGCAGTTTTTTCAGGTTGAAACAGACATTTCCGCTCTTGAACTCGGTTCAAGAGTCTGTGACAACATGTGTAGTGTTAAGAGCGGTTCTAATCTTTAACCGGATTAGTACCAATTGGTGTGTGTATTGTAAGCGATTAACCGCTAGCCGGACCATGGTCCCCTATCAGCGATCCCGATCCTAACAAGTGGTATCAGAGCAGGAATCTTAACACTCAAGCAACCGAAAACACTGGCGAAAATGACTCACAACGAAAAGCCCCTAATGCTGAATAGTGAGGTGTTCGTCGACTAGAAGGTTCAGATGTACCTACAACTGATCACTATGGATGACGAAATGAACTCCATCCTGAAAGAAGGTCCGATAAAGATTGAAAAGGAGATCGGTGCATGAACAACTGAAGGAGAAACAACCTAGACAACCATTACAAGAGACAAATCTTCAAATCTCTAGATAACAATACTTTCGGTAAAGTTAGAGATTGTGAAAGTTCGATGGAAGCCTGGGAAACTATCATTCAACTTCATGAGGGAAACAAAAGGACAAAAGAGAATAAGATTCTGGTAGCAACTCAGAAGTATGAGAACATTAGAATGAAGCCCAGAGAAAACATGAAGGAATTTAGTGATCGGTTCACTAGTATGGTAAACAACCTGTACACACTTGGAAAAAGATACGATAATCGGGAAATAATCGTTAAGACATTTAGATCTTTACCAAGTGCATGAGACATAAAGACCATGGTGATGCGAGAGTCAAGCAATCTCGGGCAGATGAAACTGCATGATGTATTTGAAGATCTAAAAGCTTACGAGTTTAAGATGAAATCTCGGATCGAAGACAAAGCTTCAACCCCAACCGCAACTAGAGCATTGGTGAAATCGGTGGAGAAACCGGTTCCTATATCAGCCGATCCGACACCAGTCAAGAACCCTGATCAGATCTGCGATGATGTGATGGTCATGCTGACAAAGAAATTTGAAAGATTCATGAAGAAGAATAAACCATCGAATAACCAAAACTACAACTATGATTACGGTGAAAAAACTAATGTAAGATGATATAACTGTAACTCTTTTGGTCATTTCAGGTCGGAATGCAGAAGACCGAGACGAGACGATCGAAAACCGGCAAACACTTGGAAAAGAGATTCAGAAGGCGCTAATAGCTTCTGATAGTGGAAGTGAATGGGCTTACTCCGACAATGATGAACACAGAGTCACTTTCCTCATGGCTAAGGAAGAAGAGGTACCCAACTTTCAAGAGGAATTCGATTTCTTAAGTGAAGAATTCACCAAAGAGGATCTGGTTATTGCACTCAACAACATGGTTGTTGAGTTCAAAAACTTATCCACAATCTTACCGACACGGTCAAACGTTAAAACCAGATAGTCAAGTGGAACCATCGGCGAGCCGAGTGGAACCAAGTCATATGAACCGATTGAATCATCCTTTGAGAATGAGAAGCTCAAGGAGAAAGTTCAATCGCAAACCGAAGAAAATGAAAGGGCAAAATACGTCATGGATTCCTGGAAGAAATCCAGTGAAGCGGTGAGCCAGATGTCTACTTATCAAAGACATCCCAAATGCATGTTTGGGCTCGGCTACAAGGGTAGCAAATCGGCTAACCGGATATCTTCAAATAGGATGAAGCTCAACAAAGGCAATCTTCCATTTGTAAGATTTGTCAAGAGCTCCTCACCCTACAACGAGGTAGACCGTGATTTAAAACAGACAAGGAAATCAAATATGTAAGTCCAACTGAATCGGAAAAATAGCTTCATCCTGAGAGAAGGAAAGTCAACCGGCTAGTAAGAAAGCAAACTGTTACTCACTCTTCCCCAGTAGAAATAACCAATAATCACGATGTAATGAGGTACTCATAGGCAGACAAGATATCAAGCCGAATACCGATAAGATAATTAGAACTAACACTGGGGAAGTCGTCCGACTTATTAAAGTATGGATCCCCAATGGACTAATCAATCACTGACCCAAGTAAATGTGGGTACCAAATAAGTGTAAATATGTATTTTTTGTAGGTCAGGAGGAGCAAGCAGTTAAGAAACTCAAAATGGTATATGGATAGCGTGTGTTCCAGACATATGACCGGAAACATGGGACTACTAACCGATATCATGCATGAAATCGGAGCAATGATTACTTTCGGCGACAACTCTAAAGGTAGAGTCGTGGGCAAGGGTAAGATTTTCCATGTAAACATGTTTATAAACAATGTACTGTTAGTTGAAAATTTGTATTTTAATTTGTTAAGCATTAGTCAAATGTGTGACATAGGATATATAGTTGAGTTTCATAAGCATGCATGTTTAGTTAAAAACTCTCATGGTAGTATCCTATTAGTAGGAAATCGGATAGGAAATATTTACAAAGTAGATTAGAAAACCAAAATTGAAAACCCAGTTTGCATGATGGCTAGGAATGATCTGAATTGGCTCTAGCACAAACGGCTAAACCATTTGAACTTCAAAACGATAAATTTCATATGCTCTAAAGAATTAGTTCATGGTTTTCCAAATATAAAATTTGCAAAAGATAAAGTTTGCGTTGCTTGTCAAATGGGGAAACAAATAAAATCATAATTTAAAAGCAACGGAAATTATCAATCTAACCCATGTTTAGAACTACTTCACATGGACTTAATTAGACCGGTTAGGATCACAAGCCTAGGAAACATGCTTTACACTATGGTTGTTATTGATGATTATTCTAGATTTACTTGGGTAACATTATTGGCATCCAAAAGTCAAGCCACACCGAATTTGATCAAATTGCTTATAAGACTATAAAATGAGAAATCAATCCAAATAAACAGAATTAGAAGTGACAGAGGAACCGAATTTATTAATAGTACATTAACTACTTTTCTTGAGAATTCTGGTATTAGGCACGAGTTTTCCAGTTCCAAAACACCTCAAACAAAACGGACTTGCTGAGAGAAGTGAACTCTCAAGGAAGCCGCAAGGTCCATGATAGCCAATTCGGGTGTTGCTAAAAAAATTTGGGCCGAGGCTATTAACACAATATGTTATACACAAAATCGTTCTTTAATAACAAAACGGCTAACCAAAACACCATTTGAAGTATACCATGATAGAGTTCCTAATATCCGGTATTTTAGGATCTTTGGTTGTAAGTGTTACATTCACATCAATGGCAAAAAGTATTTAACCTCCTTTGATGCCAAATCAGATGAAGGAATAATATTGGGTTACTCAGCCGTTAGTAAGGCATATAGAGTATATAATAATAGGACCTTAAATGTTGAAGAATCATCTCGTGTTGTTTTTGATGAATCTATTAAACGTAATACTACATCACCCTTTGATCTACACAACAGAATGGAAAATTTCAATATTCATTCTGATGATGAAGATTAAGTTCCGGTGTATAGAAGGTTTGTCCATGATCAAGCGGTCAATGCTGAAATTCAGCCTGATCAAGCTGTTATATAGTAGGAAGTTGACACCTCAGTGTCCACTAAGGAAATCGGTTGGTCTGACTCAGTTCAGCCTACCGATCTGTCTAACCTTGATCAGACAACCGATCACTTGGGAGACATAACCGAGCCGAACATTACAAGGAATAGAGATCATCCTCTAGAGCTTATAATAGGTAACCCCCCATCACCCATCCGAACAAGGCATCAACTTTTGGAAGAATATGAAAACTCGTCTTCCATATCACAAATTGAGCCAAAAAAGGTGGATGAAGCGTTGTTAGATCCTGATTGGATCTTAGAAATGCAAGAGAAACTAAACCAGTTTAAGAGAAACAAAGTCTGGTACCTAGTTCCAAGACCGAAACACCAATCGGTTATAGAAACAAGATGGGTATTCAGAAACAAACTCAATAAAAACGGTTTGGATACAAGGAACAAAGCCAGATTAGTGGCTCAAGGATATAAACAGGAAGAAGGCATTGATTTTGAAGAATCATTTGCTCATGTGGCTAGACTTGAAGCCATCACAATATTTCTTGCTTTTGCTGCTTTCAAAAATTTCAAAGTTTTTTCAAATGGATGTTAAAAGTGCTTTCTTAAACGGTGAACTGAGTTAAGAAGTGTATGTTGAACAACCATCCGGATTTAAGAAACCAGAATTGACAAGTCATGTATATCGGTTGGACAAGGCCCTTTACGGTTTGAAACAAGCTCCGAGAGCCTAGTATGATACATTGAAGAAATTTTTGTTTGATCACAAATTTACAATAGGTTCGGTAGACAAAAACTTATTTAAATTTGAGAAAAAAGAAACACATTTTACTTGTTCAAATTTACGTGGATTACATAATTTTAGGGTCAACCGATCCAAAATTATGTAACAAATTCTCAAAATAATGACTGATAGATTTCAAATGAGTATGATGGGAGAATTAAGTTTCTTTCAAGATCTCCATGTTCGGCAGATCGAAACAGGAAACTTCATTAACCAATCCAAATATACAATCGAACTCTTGAAGAAATTTGGAATGGATACATGCGCCGAAATGGCTACTCCAATGAGTTCATCTGTCAAATTGGATAAAGAAGAGGACGGACAAGACATAGATATTACGGCCTACTAAGGAATCATCGGCTCACTTCTATATCTAACAGCTAGCCGACTGGACATTTTGTTCGCAGTTGGCGTTTACGGAAGATTCCAAGCAAATCCGAAAATATCTCACTTTACCGCTGCCAAAAGAATATTAAAATACTTAAAAGGAACTCAAGATGTGGGACTGTGGTATCCGAAGGATTCCAGTTTTAATCTAATAAGCCACTCCGATACAGACTATGCAGGCGTCAAAATAGACCGAAAAAGTACAAGCGGCACATGCCAATTCCTGGGAGACCGACTTGTTTCCTGGTATAGAAAGAAAGAAACCTCAGTTGCAACTTCAACTGCAGAGGCAGAATACCTGGCAGTCGGAAGCTGCTGTGCTCAACTTCTCTAGATCCAACACCAAATGAGGGATTTCGGAATAATCGCTGAAAAATCTCTAATCTTCTGTGACAACACCAGCGCTATAGCAACACATACAATCCGGTGTTGCACTCAAGAACAAAACACATTGAAGATGCGTCCTAGAGAGACGATGATAGAGTTTAATGCAAGATTCAGTCAGATTATTCCCACCCTATCTATTCTTGGCAAGACCTACAGCAATAGAAAGATTGTTATAAAGGTCATGCAAGCCTTGCCAAGGGAGTGGGACATCAAGACTATGGCGATGAGGGAGTGAAAAGACCTCAATAAGATGGAACTCTTTGACTTTCTTGCCAGTCTGAAGGCCTATGAGTTCGAGTTGAACTCAAGGAATGAAGAGGATCACCTCACATCTGTCATCATAACCAAAGCTTTGGTTACTTCTGAAGAGTCACCAGTTTCTACAGAAGAAAAGGCGTCTGCTCAGCAGCAATGCAATGGCTCTCATCGTGAAGAAATTCGGGAAATACTTGAAGAAGAGCATTCCTAAATCAAGCTCTTCAAATAATACCAATGATGATAAAACTAAGTCTAAGGCTAATGTTAAGTGTTTTAACTGTGGTATTCTAGGTCATTACAAGTCGGAGTGCAGAAAGCCTAAACATGATGAGAAGAAGAAAGACAATGAAGGTGAGCTGAAGGCCCTCATGGTAGATGACAGCAAGGCCAAATGGATGCAAAGTGACTCAGATTATTCATCATCCAACGATAATGATGACGAAGAGTTTGCCTGCTTCATGGCAAGAGAAGAGGTAGATTTAGAGGAATCTGAGGTATCTGATTTCTCATCTTAACAATTTCCACGAGATGAATTAGTGGCTACACTAAATGACATGGTCTCGGAGTATAAAAATCTATCAGAATCTCAAAACGAAGCAAGGTTAAAACCTAAAAATGATGAACCAACTTTTTCTAAAACCTTCAAGCCCAAAATTTTTGAAAACATGAATGAACTCTCAACTGAGAATGAGACGCTCAAGGAAAAGATTCAAACTCTTTCTTCTGAAAACCAATGTTTAACCTATATTGTCAGTTCTTGGACAAGGTCTGGAGAAGCTGTTAAATATCAGATTAGTCTGTTGAGGCCTACTGGATGTAAATCCGGTCTAGGATTTGATAGCAATGACTCAGACAAGTCCTACAAGAAGTTAGACTCAACAACTAACAAGCTTTAAGTCAATAAGATTTGTCAAATAAAGTTTAACTAATACTAGAACTGATCCAATTTGTGATGATCTAACTTTAAAGGATGAGATAACTTATGTTCCGCCAACTGTTAGCTGGCAAAACCTAGGATAGAAGCAGCCAACAAGTCTGGCATATCAAAACCTGAAAGAAAGTCAAGGAGTTTTAAAAGAAAACCATCCTCTAAAGTTAAGAGATCAACGACTAGTAGAAAAACACTTGTTAAGCTTAAATCATACGCACTAATCACTACACAAAATGAGAAATCCATCAAGATAACTCAAATATGGATCCCTAAAGGACTGATTGATTGAGAACCCAAGTGAATGTGGGTACCGAAATATGTAAATACATTTTCATGTAGGTGATATAGGGCAACTACATGGAGGAAAAGTGGAGCTCAATCCTTTGAGATCACTCTCCAGAAGATCAACAAGTGGCACATTTGCCATTTGCACAAACTAAGTGTTTTTTCCTTAAAAATATTTTTTTATTCTTAAGGACCT
Source organism: Impatiens glandulifera (assembly GCF_907164915.1). NCBI lineage: Eukaryota > Viridiplantae > Streptophyta > Magnoliopsida > Ericales > Balsaminaceae > Impatiens > Impatiens glandulifera. The sequence goes on from NW_025918839.1 coordinate 55,812, forward strand.
CAAAACATTTATTTATTTATTATGTAACTATGCATAAATTGAGGGGGAAATTTAATTTTTAATTTGTTTAAACATATGAACGCAAACGAAAGTCTTAATTAGTCCATTAGACGAGGACGTCTAAAAGAAAAGCACGTAATTAGATATTCATTTGCTTATACAGTATGTGATTTTAAGGTGAAATGTCTTGGTTTAAAACCTACGCGGTTAGATGTCGAAGTCTAATAGGCATTTAGACGTTTATTAGACTATTGTAGTTAGACGCTAACGTCTAACCAGACACACATCTAATACGTGCTATCCATGAATAATTAAACGTCTATGTTTAATAGACGTTTAGACCTCTATAAGACAAGCGTGATTAGACGCCTGCGTCTAATAGATGCCTTTTTTACCTAGATTCTAGAGTATAGAAGCAAAAGACACGTCTAACTATGTGTGTAGTTAGACGCTTCATCTTCAGACATATTGAGGACAGTTGTCTTCATGCGCGGTCATCTAATTTTCCCGCTTAAACACTAGTGTGGTCATTTATTAATGAATTGAAGACGCATGTCTTTCAATGTCAAGGAAAATAACTAACATACCCCTTCATATTAAATTGTTATCCGTTTAAACTTAGAATAATGATGACTACCTTTAGGAAAAGGAGTTTAACATTAATTGGTGGGCCCCTTTTTGTGAAAAGTGACGGTTAAGACTTATGACTTTTCGGATTCTATTTAAGGACATCGTGCATGTGATTGAAGATTTTACGCTCACAATATCTTAAGAACCCTAGTTTTTCTCTAACTTCTCTCTAAGAAATCGTGTTCATCTTCTTCGTCTTTCTCAAAATGACTATCAAGAAACCCAATCTTGGCCACAATACTTTGCAGGTAGATTTTGCATCCGTCTACACTATTGATCAACAAGACCTTGTTGATATGTTCCGATCCTTGGAGTATTTTGGTCTTCGGAAGTATCTAGGAGGGCCTTTCATCTTCTATGATACCTCTTCGATATAGTGGCGAAGGCTCTTCAAGGCAAAGCATGTTTGTTCGACCTGTACAGCTAAGACCTCTTTGACTATATGGCGGCCATCAATAAAGGTATGCAAATTAACTGGGCATATACATTATATTATAATCTATGTCAGTTGGTTTACTCTGGGAACAAGGAGAGTGTGGCTTTCTCATCCCAACTCGGTTGGTTTATGAAACATTTGGGCGTGTCTATGGGCGAGGGTGAGGCTATTAACCCGAGCCACATATTCACTTGTTTTTCTGTAAAAAATTCTATTGCGAGGATGAAGTTCTCAAAAGAAATGTTTTCTGGCTCATCCATCCAATAAACATGTGGCCAATCGGTCACTCGATCAAAGAGACATGTCGTTTTCGGTCAGTCCACGAGGGCCAAAAGAATTAAGTTAGTGATGGAGTTTGTGGCTAGCACTAATAGCCAAACGAACTCTCAAAAGAAGGATTTTGGGGTGGTTGACTCCAGGACAAGATCAGGTCTTCCTCATCTTGCATCCATTCCTCTCCAGTCCCTATCTCGATCCCCTAGCCCGTTGAAGAAACTGGTTAAGTCTGTTGGTGCTAATTCGTCTAAGGCATCTAAGGCTTCTAAGGAGCCTAGGGCGTCTAACCTGTCTAAAAAGTCTACTAAGGTAACTTCTTCTTCTCCTCAGGCCTCAATGCCTATTTTGATGTTCCTATGTTGGAACAAGCTGGAAGAATGGTCTTCTTTAAAGAAGACTTGCTTACTCGGACTCTTCGTTGGTAAAAAGCTAATAGATGGGCTCGTTCTCTAGATGAGGATGTTCATCAACACTGACGCCCCATATGGGCCAACTGTTGAGCCAGTAGGTCAGAATATTGAAAATATTGACAGGATTGTTTCACTTGTCCTCCCCGAAGAATCAATAATGATTGAGGCTACTAGTAATACTTAATTATCTTTGAAACAGAGCAGAGTATTGATTTTGTGCATGCTGTTGTTGTTCCATTCGAATAGGCTCCCATTCTGCCAAACGTTAAGTGAACTATGATCAAACCCAATTCTGTGGGAAAGGGTGTCGTGTCCGAACTCCCAGAAGGGGTCGTTTCAAAGCCATTGTCCCCGTTTGAAATTATAAGATACAAATGGGGAGGTGACGACATCACTATCTGCAAACCCCTGTCTAATCTTAAACCTAAACCTGTTGAGGTTCCTGGAAAAGGAAAGGCAATTGTTATAGAATCCCCGTAGAAAGCTTCTGAATCTAGTTGTATTGTGAATCTCGTGATGGAACAAGTGGAGACGAAAGTTGCTGAGAAGATTAATATCTTCGACACTTGAGTGAACTACAGGCTAGCCACTTAGTTTGAAGAGATGATCTCTAAAAAGGAAATTGTGAAAGAATGGAAGAATTTGGTAAAGACTGAAAAGAGAGTCCTGAAATGGGCTAAAACGGATGAGGTCTATGAAGCCCTCAAAAGAAAATAAATGGTGGTGGTTAACATCATGGGAAGTCTTCTGTTACTTATGATTGAGCAAAGAAAGACCAACTTCAACTCTCTCGACAGGGATGCCCCTGCAGAACAGAACGCATTCAAGAGGTTGGATCTTATTATGAATGGTTATTGTTCTACAATCCTTCAAAAGGTCCACGGAACAGACACTTCCGGATTAAGTATGTTTCATGACTTGTCTAGTGAAGACGAGCCAATGGAAATATTTGACCTTAATCAATCCGTTTCTCAATAAGATGAGCAAGTTGCTGCCCATCTTATTGATCTGGTCAATATTTCAGTTGAAGAGAAATGCTTACTAGTGCAGCATGTTATTGAACAGACCTCGGTCTTAGGTCAACCTGAAGTAAATCAAGAAGAAGAGGTTATTGTAGAAGGTTCTCAATCGCCCATTCAAAAAAAGGAGTTTTCTGACGTGATTCCTCCTATTATTGAAACACAAGAAGAAATTCCAGTTTTGGAAGAAGAATCAGCAAACATTGCTGATCATTCTCTAGAATCAGAAGAAAAGGGGGAACCCTTAGAGAAGGAAGATTCCGAAGAGATCCCATCTACTGAGGGGGAACAAGTTGATCACGATGAATCTTCTTCATCCTCATCTACGAAGGAAAGTCCAACTCCTTCTCCTCCTTCAACCCCGATCATAACACCACTAGATGTCATTGATAAAGTTGTCGATCTACCTCTTCATTCTGAAGGTATCTCAGAACAGATTTGTCAAGTATGTGTAAACATTATCAATGACTAAGAGCAATCCAAGGATGTGTCCGAGGCTCCCTCTTCTCCTCCAATAGAAAAGGAACCGGATCATTCTTTACAAGTTAATACGCATGTGATCCCTATTCGCGCTGCTCTAGCTTGTTCTCAAGAAGTGTCATCAGCTGCCCATTCCTCAGAAGAAGCTTCTCCTAGAGGACCAAAAACATATAACTACATGATGGTTATGATGCACTCCTTACAATAGAATATGTTGGACATGCAGTCCAGAATGTCAATTCTTGAGAAGGGATCTATTTCAAACAAGGAAGAGTTGTCTTCTATTCTTGCCTCTCAAAAAGAACTGGAGAAGACAATGAAGAGAAACACGTATGAAGTAAACATGGTTAACACTACATACACGAAGTTTGAGAAGAATTTCTTCAATAGACAATCGATGCAGTTTGCTGAATCCAAAGCCTTAACCTTGGAGCTTCATCAAAATATTATATCTGGAATGGATCTCATGCGAGAACAAATGATGGAGATGACCAATTCTATGAATACAACTGAAGCCGAGCGAATGGAGCAAGTTGATTCCTTTGTTAAATCTATTCAAATTGCTGAAGAAGCCGATGTTGTTGCTGCTAAATAAAGAGCCCTTATTAATATTGATGTTTATAATGTTAAAAAGGGGGGAAGGTAGCTCTAGAGGTGGAGTTTCTAGAGGTACCCGATTAAAACGAAAAGCTGCAGAAGAGAATGAAGAAGGTCTAAGACCAAGAAAGAAAGGCTCGGGTCGTGGAGGCGACAGAGGTGGTGGAAGCAGTGGAGGCCGAGGTGCTATCACTCACTTTGAGGACCTTCTAACGTGCAATCCTCTTCCAGGAGAAGAAGAAAATCCAAACGTGAAAAGGGAATGACCATAAATCTCTTTCTTTGCTTTTCATATTTTAGAACTTATGTTGGAATATTTTTTGCGTGAACTACTTTGATTTCAATCGCATTTGATGGGTGTTTACATTACTTTATTTAAGATTGCATGGTTTTAACATCATCAAAAATGTAATATAATATAATACATATAACATGTACAAATATAACATAATATAATATACATATTATTAGGAAAAATTAAGTGAAGAGTTAATTAACTTAGAAGAAAATATTTGAAAAACTAATCAAAGTGTTAATTAATGGAAAGATACGAAATATTAAACAACTGAGTTTTGATGATGTTCAGAGATGAATAAAGTTAATCCGTCTAATTGTTTCTGTGCAGGTGCATCAGACTTGGCAAACTTAGACGTGGTCTAAGCAAGCTAATTAGACGTGATACGTAGTTAAACGTGTAGTCTAACAGATACATAGTTAGATGTGCAGTCTAACAGATATGTAGTTAGAGGTTGCAATCTAATAGTTACGTAGTTAGACGTTGCAGTCTAACAGATACGTAGTTAGACGTTGCAGTCTAAAAGATACATAGTTAGACGTGCAATCTAACAGATACATAGTTAGACATTACAGTCTAACAGATATGTAGTAAGACATGCAGTCTAACAGATACGTAGTTAGACATGCAGTCTAACAGATACATAGTTAGACGTGCAGTCTAACTCCTTCAGACAAGTCTGAAGTGATACGTAGTTAAACGTGCAGTCTAACTCCATTAGACGTGTGGTCTAATGGAACACGCTATTAGACATTGACGTCTAACACCCCTAGACTAGGTAGTCTAATAGAGCATGTCTAATGCCTCGCTTCAGCAGCCGTCTGAAGTTAGCATACGTCTACCCGCGATCAACTAGCAGTCTGCTACTTTTCTCCACTCACTCCTGTGCAGTCTGACAAGCCATCTAATTGCATCAATGAACGAATGCCACGTACACAAATGTTGTTCCAATAGTTTGTCCAGTACAAGACAATATCAGAAAGGATATTTGGCGCACTACCTGTTTGGTACGGCCACGTTCCAATTACTTAGAGTCTGATGTACTCTTGTCCTTTGGGTGGCCTTCTAATGGACGCTTTCCACGTGTCCATATAGAAGATTTGACTGTTGGTGTCTTCTACTACAAATAGATTCTCAAGGACAATGGCTGAATCACCGGTTACTCTGCTCACATTTCTATCTTACAAGCTTACTCTTGCACTTACTGATTTCTATCATCTGCCAAGTTCAAGAGAGAAATAATCAAAATTGTCTAACTGAGAGAATATTGATCTTAATATTGTAAGTTGAACAGAGGTTGTTCTATTCAATATAGTGTTTAGCTAGATCAGTCAACTGTATTTGATTCAAAGAATTTAGAGAATCCTTCCGGTTGTGGAAGAAGGGGTGACGTAGGAGAGTTTTCTATGAACATCCATAAACAACTTTCTGTGTTCTTTACTTTCTGTCCTTCATCTTTCATTGGTTCAAAGCTTCAAATCGGACGAACACTTCCGTACTTGAAATCGTTTCAAGAGTTCGAAGGATTTGCGAAGAATAGAAACAAATTTTAACTTCTAACAGAGTTAAAATCGAATCGTTTGTGATAAATTGTTATTAATAGCCACACCCTAGTCTTTATTGGTTACACCGATCCTATCATATATTAATATATATATATATATATATATAACATATAAATATATAATATAATTATTATTTTAACCCCGAAAATTCTTTTTTCCAGAAAAGTTTGAGATTCGAGGTTCAAGAAATTTAAACCTTGGTTTGCGTCTTAGAAAATATTATTTAAAAGATTATACAAAAAAGTATTTTGACATTCTTAAATTAATTATAACAATAATTAATTTTTATGATCAATTTTAAATAATCATTTGGATTTTCAATAATCAAATCACAATTTGATTTAAAAAATCTGTGTTCTAAATTAATTATTTATTTGATGAATTAGTCACCAATTGGTTTTTAATTTAAAATCAATCAAATATTTTGTATTCGTATATAAACGTATATTTGATCAGAAATTATTTTGAATTCAATATTTGGTGATACTCGATAAATGAATTTCACATTATATCCTCCGTACCCATTAAAGAACGGTTTAAACTTTATAAAATATTGACTTTTGAAAAATTAGTTTAATTATGTTTTATTTAACCAGTTATTTTTCAAGTTCTAGACATGTATATGTTTTTCTTGCATTTAAAATTGTAGAACAATATTTAAATGCTATTACTTGCGATTGATGTCGATGATTATTGAGGAAAGTATTTGAAGAATGTCAGTTTAATGCATTAGCATTTAAAAATAAATTCAAATAGGCCTTTGTCAAAATATTTAATTATGAAAATATTCTAAAAATAATTTGAAATCATTTTCTATTTTGTTTTGGATTTTTTAAAAATAGTTTGGGGCTTCTAATTGTTAAAAACAATTTAAAATTAAAATCTCAAACAGACAGACCCTTAGGTAGGTGTCTAGGCTGCGAACCATGTCGGATACACGGGTCTGGAGCGGGATTGGCACGAAGGCAATAGGCTGGAGACCCGGTCAATGTGTAGGCTGGATTCCTCATTCGCACACGCTGGTCTTTGGTCCGATGCAAGAGATTCTCGGTCAAAAACAATGCCAGACTTGTTTTCTCGTACATAAATCAACCCAAGCTGAAGTCCCTCGGTTGAGTATAGGGGAGGGTTTGATTTTCTTGATCGAAAATCAAACACATGCAAAATTCTAGGTTGGAAGCCAAGAATAGAAAGTGCAGGTTTTGAGATTTAGATTGAAACCTCCATTCTTCGATCGGAATGGATCGGGAGTTTCATCTAACCTCAAGGATAATTATAACATCATCACGATGCATCATTCGATCGGGATGATGTTCCATTCGATCTGAATAGTTCTTAAGTCAAAATTTGGATTTCGATTTTTAAGGTCTAATTGGGTATAATGAGCTTACCAATAACTTCCTTATACATGTTAAGATCAGGTAGACCCAAAACGTGATCATTGGCTATTCATTTTGACCAATTCAAGAACTGAAATTTTAAATTTTATGAAAAATTTAGTTTTTGATAAAAATAAATGATCGAGATTGCTCATAATTGAAATAAAGATACTCCTAACACCTCTAGAAATATGTTAGGAAGGTTTTTGAGTCACTATTCTTGAGTTATAACTAAAGAACAAAAACTCAATTTAAAAAAAATTAAAATCAAATTTAAGTACTTTCAATTGATCGATTGATTCAAATTAGTTTCAATAGAAAAATTATAAATGATCTTAGACTCGTTTTCCAATCAAAATTTGATCAATCAAGCAATATTCAAGACTAGTTAAACTGAAATGTGATCATTTCAATTTGAATTCATAAGTTGAATTATAACATGAATTGAAGCTTAATTTGAGTTGGAGATTACTTCTAAACTCTGTGAAAAGCTTTGTGATAATCTAGAACTGAGCTATAAAACTTTATATAGAACTTCAAAATTTTTAAGAAAAGTTTTATAGCCTCCCGAGATGTCTTTTAGCTTAGCACGTGAATTTTGAGGGCAAGTGGCAATACGGAACCGGAGCAACTCGATGGTTTAATGAATTTAACCTTGATTGACGTGCCTGTGACTCTTGAGAGCCCCGCAACTTACTACGTGCGATTAGCATGTGGTAATATGGGGCTAAAGCATCTTGATAAATTTAACCTTGGTTTACGTGCAAAATATCTTTTAAAAAATACATTATTTTTAAAAGATTTTGAGAGTACTTGAAAACTTTTTAAAATTAATCATGTACAAATGATTAGTTTTTGTTCAAATTTTAATAATATGGGGATTTGCTTTAATTAAATGACAATTTAATTTTTAATAAAATATGATTAATTTAAGAAAAGATTATTTATTTGAAAACAGAGTTGGCAAATGATTTTTAGAAAAGCACTAAAAAGGGTGCACGTATACAAACGTGTTTTATAATAGAGTTTTGTTTTTTGGTTCGAAGTTTGGTGATACTCGGGAAAGGGTTTGCGCGCTTCATCCTCCATACCCGTCTGAAGACAATCTCTAGTTTATAAACTTGGCTTTTGAAAATTTATTATATAACGTTTTGAGTTTTAACCGATCATTCTTTCGGTCCTAATCATGCTTATATGTTTTAGCGTTATTTAAAATATTGAAACAACAATATTTAAATGCTAGTACCTATTGCGTATGGTAACTAGGCAAGAAATACATAAAAAAATATTATTCATTTTTAAGGATGTTAGGGTTTAAAAATAAACACCAAACAAAGACTTAGTCAAAATATTTGTTTGGGAAATATCCTAAAAATATTTTTCAATCCCTCAGGATCATTGGAAAATGGATCGGGGTTCCAAAATTACAAAAATAAATTTGGTTTTTAAAAGTAGGACCAAACAGGCCTTAGGACCGGAGTCCTAATGGTTGGATTTGATTTTATCGGTCGGAGACCGGAGAGGCTCGGTCTAGGCCGAGGAAACTCTCGATCGAGTCTCAGGATACTCTGGATCATTGGGGCTAGGTTTCTCGTTCGAGTTGTATAAACATTTTGGTTTAAGGCTATCTCTAGGCTAAGATCCTTGGTCCTGGACTCGGGATTCTCGGTCCCAATGTTTAGGAGTCTCGGTCTTAGGGTTGGATTGATTGGTCCTAGGGCTCGAGGGTCTCAATCATAGGTTTAGGGTTCTCAATCCCAGTGCTTAGGAGTATTGGTCCTGAAATTTGACCTTTCGGTCCTGGGTCTTGGGAGTCTCGTTCCCAGGTCTGATTTCTTGGTCATGAGTCATGAGAGTCTTGGTTTTAGGTCAGACATTTTGGTCCTAGATGAAAATCCTCGGTCCTATCTCAAGAACATCAGTCCTTGGTCTTAGTCTTAGGTCAATTTTCTCGGTCCTCGGTCCTACAAGACTCAGTCCAAGAACATCATTTTAAAAATTAGTTTTTTAGCTTTTAGTATTTGATTCAAAAGCTTGGGTAGCTTCACAAAGCTCCCAGGAACAGATTGATCATCACCATAAGGTATCAATCAACATTGATGATGATTAATTTGTTCAAAACAGTTTATGATAAAAAATTGGGTTTTTTATTTTCAAGTTGCTTTGAAGTGAAATGAGTTATGCAATAGCTTCACTAAATTACATATGCTTGATTGGTATCAAAACAAAAACAATGGTTATTCGTTTTGACCAATTCAAGAACATCAAAATTTCATTTTATTTGAAATTTTTTATTTTGATCAAACATGATCGGGATGGATTGAACATGATTCAAATAGTTGTCCAATATGTTTACAATCATGTTGGGAAGTTTTCTGAACTGTGATTCGATCGAATTGACCCAAGAATAGCAAACCCATTTTTTTATTTCTGAAACTTTAATTTGGGTTTTGTTTAGTAGATCGATTAATCGATTCTAACCGATGCATATAGTTTCTAAATGATACTGGGATCAATATTCAATCATCAAATCATATAAACAACAAGCATAAAATCTTCTGCAATTTGAAATATAAAAATTTCAAATTCAAATTATGAATATGAATTAGAGAATAATTGGAACCTTACCAAGGATTGGAGAACACTACTTGCTCCTTATGGAAGCTTTCTAGATGCACAAATCCTAGATTTCAAGCTTTAAACAAAAATTTCGAAAAATCCAAAGATTTGGAGCTTTAATGGAGGATTTCGATTTTTTGTGATTTGAGGCTTCTGTGTAGGTTGGTTAGCTTCGTAGTGAACTTAGGGAGGTACTTATACTGCCCCAAGATCGATTGTATCAGCCAAAAGTCATTAACGGATTTTGATTGTTCTGGCTGGCAATCATCTGAGTAGGGTGATTCATCATTTTCTTAGGGGAGAATGATCATCATCGTAGGGTGATCATTCTGGCTTTTGAATTAGTCAAAACCATCAACAAATGGTTGAGTTCCAAAAAGCCAAAAGCATCACCCCTTCTTCATTCTTATGCTCGCGACGTCGCGATGAAGAAGACAACTAGAGCCAAAAACGACATTGATTCATCCATTTTTGGTGTTCCGTTAGCGCTTGAGCGGTCTATTAGTGTTTTCAACTAACGACCGTTTGGTGATCGGTTACCTCGTGTGTGCGCGCTTCATCTGCTATAATAGGTTGGGTGGATCGCTCCTGGGCATTGGATGAAAATCCAACGTTGATCCAACGCACGCGGTTGCGTCTGTAGCTTCTTCTTCCGATTTCTGTTACACTCGATTACTAATAAAAAAATTTATTTAAAACCTTAAGGGTTTATATAAAATTAATTGTTCTTTCACCTTTTTGGCCTTAAATTTAATCTTATTAAATGTACAAAATATTAAAATAAATATGGCAAATATTTTACAATTTTATTTTTATAGTTTTAGGATTTAAATAAATAATTCTTTTAGGTGATTTGGATACAAAATTCATTCTAAATTATTTATTTTTGTCCTTTTTTTCCTAAACTTATTTTGAGATAATATGGGTTAAACATTTATCCAAAATAATTTTATTTTTATCTTTTGCCTTAACCCCTAATTAATTTGATTAATTAACACATTTATTAATTCTAATTAATTATTTTAAATAGGTTTTTGGTCATGGGTTAATTATTTTGATCTTATTGATTTAAAAATTATTCAAAATAATTATTTTAATATTTTAAATTAGAGTGTAGATTTTTAATGATTACAAGTGTGAAAATTTTAATGATGGATTTCTTTTAGAGGTGGATTGAGAGCTTGAGATGGGATCATTTGCTTCGTCTTGGATAATGAGGACTATTTAGAGCCTCATTAAGTCGGTTAAACGATCAAATTGGTCGAATTTCAGACAAAAGGTTATTAATGACTTTTATTTGTTCTCATTTCACTTGATCTTTCAGGTGATGATTTAAACTATGATCTATGATCGTAAGTGAAATGATCACCAGGTTAGATTGATCATTTCAGCTTTTGAATTAGGTCATGTGGTGAATTATTGACTGAGTTTCATATTTGAAAAATCAAATATTTCGGCCGATGTTGATCTAGTTCGTCGCGAGGAAGAAGATAAACCAATGTCAAATTATTTACTTGAAATTCTTTTTAGCCTTTTAAAATTAATTTGAGAAAAAATGAATATATTATTTATCTCAAATTATTTTATTTTATTTTTCTTTACCTTTATTCTAATTAATTGAGATTTAATAAATAAAATATTTATTTCAATTAATTATTTAATCATGATTTGATCTTAATTTTAATTATATTGAATTTATTTATTTAAAATAATTATTTTAAAATTTATAAATTGGATAGATAAAAATTTAATACTTACACTTATAATAAAACGTAAAAAAAAAATGAGTTTGGTATATTTTGATCAAACGGTGTGTTTTGACAATTTTTTTTGTTAGATCGAGGTCGACAGTGGAAGGAATCATCCAACTAAGATTTCTCTATCGACGGAGAGCCGTACGAAGTTGCGACCATGATCTTTTTACTTTAAAGCATTGTTGTTTGTGAGTTTTTATTTGTTAGTTTTGTGTAATTTATTTTGATTCATGCCTTAACTAATTACTAAAATTCAAAAAATAAATATATGAAATAAACAAAAATAATATTTTCAATCAAAATATAAATAAATAAAAATTTAAAAAAGGCCTATTTTGGAAAAAAAAAAAACTCAATTGTTCTCAATTTTGATGAGTCATAACTCATAAATGGGTACAAAATTATGAAATTGATATATTTATAATCACATAAATATTTCCATTGATGTCGAATTTCATAATTTTTTGGCACTTTTGATAGTTTTTACATTTTCTCAATGCTTTATAAACGAGTTTTTTTAAATTTTAATCATTTATATGTTATATTCTTCTAACTTTTTTGCTTTCTCTGGTAGGGTTATCTTTTATATATTTATATATATTTTATATTCTTTACTTGTGCATATATTGTTATAGGCTTGTCATTACTTTTAAACAAATATTAAAAAAATTTACAAAAATGTGGACAAATCACCCTTAACTATACGTAAAATAAAAATGGAAACACTA
>NW_025918840.1:0-10728 GCF_907164915.1 Impatiens glandulifera
TAATGCTTAATGCTTAATGCTTAATGCTTAATGCTTAATGCTTAATGCTTAATGCTTAATGCTTAATGCTTAATGCTTAATGCTTAATGCTTAATGCTTAATGCTTAATGCTTAATGTTGAATGTTGAATGCTGAATGCTTAATGCTCAATGCTCAATGCTCAATGCTCAATGCTCAATGCTCAATGCTCAATGCTCAATGCTCAATGCTCAATGCTCAATGCTCAATGCTCAATGCTCAATCCTCAATGCTTAATCCTCAATGCTTAATGCTCAATGATCATTGCTTAATGCTCAATGCTCAATGGTCAATGCTTAATGCTCAATGCTTAATGCTCAATGCTTAATGCTCAATGCTTAATGCTCAATGCTTAATGCTTAATGCTTAATGCTTAATGCTTAATGCTTAATGCTTAATGCTTAATGCTCAATGCTCAATGCTCAATGCTCAATGCTCAATGCTCAATCCTCAATGCTCAATCATCAATGCTTAATGCTCAATGCTCATTGCTCAATGCACAAGCCAATGCTCAATGGTCAATGCTTAATGCTCAATGCTTAATGCTCAATGCTTAATGCTCAATGCTCAATGCTCCAATGCTTAAGGCTTAATGCTTAATGCTTAACGCTTAATGCTTAATGCTTAACGCCTAATGCCTAATGCTTAATGCTTAATGCTTAATGCTTAACGCTTAACGCTTAATGCTTGACGCTTAACGCTTAACGCTTAACGCTTGACGCTTAACGCTTGACGCTTGACGCTTGACGCTTGACGCTTGACGCTGAATGCTTAATGTTGAATGCTCAATGCTCAATGCTCAATGCTCAATGCTCAATGCTCAATGCTCAATGATCAATGCATAATGCTTAATGCTCAATGCATAATGCTTAATGCTCAATGCCCAATGCCCAATGCTCATGCTCAATGCTCAATGCTCAATGCTCAATGCTCAATGCTCAATGCTCAATGCTCAATGCTCAATGCTCAATGCTCAATGCTCAATGCTCAATGCTCAATGCTCAATGCTCAATGCTCAATGCTCAATGCTCAATGCTCAATGCTCAATGCCCAATGCCAAATGCTTAATGCTTAATGCTCAATGCTCAATGCTTAATGCTCAATGCCCAATGCTTGATGCTTGATGCTTGATGCTTGATGCTTGATTCTTGAAGCTTAATGCTTAATGCTTAATGCTTAATGCTTAATGCTTAATGCTTAATGCTTAATGCTTAATGCTTAATGCTTAATGCTAATGCTTAATGCTTAATGCTTAATGCTTAATGCTTAATGCTTAATGCTTAATGCTTAATGCTTAATGCTTAATGCTTAATGCTTAATGCTTAATACTTAATGCTTAATGCTTAATGCTTAATGCTTAATTCTTAATGCTTAATGCTTAATGCTTAATGCTTAATGCTTAATGCTTAATGCTTAATGCTTAATGCTTAATGCTTAATGCTTAATGCTTAATGCTTAATGCTTAATGCTTAATGCTTAATGCTCAATGCTTCATGCTTCATGCTCAATCCTCAATGCTCAATGCTCAATGCTCAATCCTCAATGCTTAATGCTCAATGCTCAATGCTCAATGCTTAATGCTCAATGCTCAATGCTCAATGCTTAATGCTCAATGCTTAATGCTCAATGCTTAATGCTCAATGCTTAATGCTTAATGCTTATGCTTAATGCTTAATGCTTAATGCTTAATGCTTATGCTTAATGCTTAATGCTTAATGCTTAATGCTCAATGCTTAATGCTTAATGCTTAATGCTCAATGCTCAATGCTCAATGCTCAATGCTCAATGCTCAATGCTTAATGCTTAATTCTTAATTCTTAATGCTTAATGCTTAACGCTTAACGCTTAACGCTTAACGCTTAACGCTTAACGCTTAACGCTTAACGCTTAACGCTTAACGCTTAACGCTTAAACGCTTAACGCTTAACGCTTAAATCTTAACGCTTGACGCTTAATGCTTGACGCTTGACGCTTGACGCTTGACGCTTGACGCTTGACGCTTGACGCTTGACGCTTGACGCTTGATGCTCAATGCTCAATGCTCAATGCTCAATGCTCAATGCTCAATGCTCAATGCTCAATGCTCAATGCATAATGCTTAATGCTCAATGCATAATGCTTAATGCTCAATGCCCAATGCCCAATGCCCAATGCCCAATGCTCATGCTCAATGCTCATGCTCAATGCTCAATGCTCAATGCTCAATGCTCAATGCTCAATGCTAAATGCTCAATGCTCAATGCTCAATGCTCAATGATCAATGCTCAATGCTCAATGCTTAATGCTCAATGCTTAATGCTCAATGCTTAATGCTTAATGCTCAATGCTCAATGATCAATGCTTAATGCCAATGCTTAATGCTCATCATGATCAATGCTTAATTCTTAATGCTCAATGCTTAATGCTTAATGCTTAATGCTTAATGCTTAATGCTTAATGCTTAATGCTTAATGCTTAATGCTTAATGCTTAATGCTTAATGCTTAATGCTTAATGCTTAATGCTTAATGCTTAATGCTTAATGCTTAATGCTTAATGCTTAATGCTTAATGCTTAATGCTTAATGCTTAATGCTTAATGCTTAATGCTTAATGCTTAATGCTTAATGCTTAACTCTTAATGCTTAATGCTTAACTCTTAATGCTTAATGCTTAACTCTTAATGCTTAATGCTTAACTCTTAATGCTTAATGCTTAACTCTTAATGCTTAATGCTTAACTCTTAACGCTTAATGCTTAACTCTTAACGCTTAACGCTTAACTCTTAACGCTTAATGCTTAACGCTTAACGCTTAATGCTTAACGCTTAACGCTTGACGCTTGACGCTTGACGCTTGACGCTTGACGCTGAAAGCTCAATGCTCAATGCTCAATGTTCAATGCTCAATGCTCAATGCTCAATGCTCAATGCTCAATGCTCAATGCTCAATGCTCAATGCTCAATGCTCAATGCTCAATGCTCAATGCTCAATGCTCAATGCTCAATGCTCAATGCTCAATGCTCAATGCTCAATGCTCAATGCTCAATGCTCAATGCTCAATGCTCAATGCTCAATGCTCAATGCTCAATGCTCAATGCTCAATGCTCAATGCTTAATGCTCAATACTTAATGCTCAATGCTTAATGCTCAATGCTTAATGCTTAATGCTCAATGCTTAATGCTTATTGCTTAATGCTTAATGCTTAATGCTTAATGCTTAATGCTTAATGCTTAATGCTTAATGCTTAATGCTTAATGCTTAATGCTTAATGCTTAATGCTTAATGCTTAATGCTTAATGCTTAATGCTTAATGCTTAATGCTTAATGCTTAATGCTTAATGCTTAATGCTTAATGCTTAATGCTTAATGCTTAATGCTTAATGCTTAATGCTTAATGCTTAATGCTTAATGCTTAATGCTTAATGCTTAATGCTTAATGCTTAATGCTTAATGCTTAATGCTTAATGCTTAATGCTTAATGCTTAATGCTTAATGCTTAATGCTTAATGCTTAATGCTTAATGCTTAATGCTTAATGCTTAATGCTTAATGCTTAATGCTTAATGCTTAATGCTTAATGCTTAATGCTTAATGCTTAATGCTTAATGCTTAATGCTTAATGCTCAATGCATAATGCTTAATGCTCAATGCCCAATGCCCAATGCCCAATGCCCAATGCCCAATGCTCAATGCTCAATGCTCAATGCTCAATGCTCAATGCTCAATGCTCAATGCTCAATGCTCAATGCTCAATGCTCAATGCTCAATGCTCAATGCTCAATGCTCAATGCTCAATGCTCAATGCTCAATGCTCAATGCTCAATGCTCAATGCTCAATGCTCAATGCTCAATGCTCAATGCTCAATGCTCAATGCTCAATGCTCAATGCTCAATGCTCAATGCTCAATGCTCAATGCTCAATGCTCAATGATCAATGCTCAATGCTCAATGCTCAATGCTCAATGCTCAATGCTCAATGCTCAATGCTCAATGCTCAATGCTTAATGCTCAATACTTAATGCTCAATGCTTAATGCTCAATGCTTAATGCTCAATGCTTAATGCTCATTTCTTAATGCTCATTTCTTAATGCTCAATGCTTAATGCTTATTGCTTAATGCTTAATGCTTAATGCTTAATGCTTAATGCTTAATGCTTAATGCTTAATGCTTAATGCTTAATGCTTAATGCTTAATGCTTAATGCTTAATGCTTAATGCTTAATGCTTAATGCTTAATGCTTAATGCTTAATGCTTAATGCTTAATGCTTAACTCTTAATGCTTAATGCTTAACTCTTAATGCTTAATGCTTAACTCTTAATGCTTAATGCTTAACTCTTAATGCTTAATGCTTAACTCTTAATGCTTAATGCTTAACTCTTAACGCTTAATGCTTAACTCTTAACGCTTAACGCTTAACTCTTAACGCTTAATGCTTAACGCTTAACGCTTAACGCTTAATGCTTAACGCTTAACGCTTGACGCTTGACGCTTGACGCTGAAAGCTCAATGCTCAATGCTCATTGTTCAATGCTCAATGCTCAATGCTCAATGCTCAATGCTCAATGCTCAATGCTCAATGCTCAATGCTCAATGCTCAATGCTCAATGCTCAATGCTCAATGCTCAATGCTCAATGCTCAATGCTCAATGCTCAATGCTCAATGCTCAATGCTCAATGCTCAATGCTCAATGCTTAATGCTCAATACTTAATGCTCAATGCTTAATGCTCAATGCTTAATGCTCATTTCTTAATGCTCAATGCTTAATGCTTATTGCTTAATGCTTAATGCTTAATGCTTAATGTTTAATGTTTAATGCTTAATGCTTAATGCTTAATGCTTAATGCTTAATGCTTAATGCTTAATGCTTAATGCTTAATGCTTAATGCTTAATGCTTAATGCTTAATGCTTAATGCTTAATGCTTAATGCTTAATGCTTAATGCTTAATGCTTAATGCTTAATGCTTAATGCTTAATGCTTAATGCTTAATGCTTAATGCTTAATGCTTAATGCTTAATGCTTAATGCTTAATGCTTAATGCTTAATGCTTAATGCTTAATGCTTAATGCTTAATGCTTAATGCTTAATGCTTAATGCTTAATGCTTAATGCTTAATGCTTAATGCTTAATGCTTAATGCTTAATGCTTAATGCTTAATGCTTAATGCTTAATGCTTAATGCTTAATGCTTAATGCTTAATGCTTAATGCTTAATGCTTAATGCTTAATGCTTAATGCTTAATGCTTAATGCTTAATGCTTAATGCTTAATGCTTCATGCTTAATGCTTCATGCTTCATGCTTAATGCTTAATGCTTAATGCTTAATGCTTAATGCTTAATGCTTAATGCTTAATGCTTAATGCTTAATGCTTAATGCTTAATGCTTAGTGCTTAGTGCTTAGTGCTTAATGCTTAATGCTTAATGCTTAATGCTTAATGCTTAATGCTTAATGCTTAATGCTTAGTGCTTAGTGCTTAATGCTTAATGCTTAATGCTTAATGCTTAATGCTTAATGCTTAATGCTTAATGCTTAATGCTTAATGCTTAATGCTTAATGCTTAATACTTAATGATTAATGCTTAATGCTTAATGCTTAATTCTTAATGCTTAATGCTTAATGCTTAATACTTAATGCTTAATGCTTAATGCTTAATGCTTAATGCTTAATGCTTAATGCTTAATGCTTAATGCTTAA
Organism: Impatiens glandulifera; assembly: GCF_907164915.1. Classification (NCBI taxonomy): domain Eukaryota; kingdom Viridiplantae; phylum Streptophyta; class Magnoliopsida; order Ericales; family Balsaminaceae; genus Impatiens; species Impatiens glandulifera. Next base: position 5,697 of record NW_025918840.1, read on the forward strand.
TGCTTAATGCTTAATGCTTAATGCTTAATGCTTAATGCTTAATGCTTAATGCTTAATGCTTAATGCTTAATGCTTAATGCTTAATGCTTAATGCTTAATGCTTAATGCTTAATGCTTAATGCTTAATGCTTAATGCTTAATGCTTAATGCTTAATGCTTAATGCTTAATGCTTAATGCTTAATGCTTAATGCTTAATGCTTAATGCTTAATGCTTATTGCTTAATGCTTAATGCTTAATGCTTAATGCTTAATACTTAATGCTTAATGCTTAATGCTTAATGCTTAATACTTAATGCTTAATGCTTAATGCTTAATGCTTAATGCTTAATGCTTAATGCTTAATGCTTAATGCTTAAATGCGGACTTCTTAATGCTTTAATGCTAATGCTTAATGCTTATTGCTAATGCTTAATAGCTTAATGCTTAATACTTAATGCTTAATGCTTATGCTCGACGGCTTGATTTTTGATCTGATGCCTTGATGCTGATGTGGATGCTTGAGCTTGAGGCTGAGGCTTGATGCTTGATGCTGATGCGTGATGCTTGATGCTTGATGCTTGATGCTTTAATTGCGTGCTTGGCTTGATGTTGAGCTGATCTTGATGCTTGATGCTTGATGCTGATGCTTGAGGCTTGATGCTTGATGCTTGATGCTGGATGCTTGATGCTTGATGCTTGATGCTTGATGCTTGATGCTTGAGGCTTGATGCTTGATGCTCAATGCTCAATGCTCAATGCTCAATGCTCAATGCTCAATGCTCAATGCTCAATGCTCAATGCTCAATGCTCAATGCTCAATGCTCAATGCTCAATGCTCAATGCTCAATGCGCAATGCTCAATGCTCAATGCTAAATGCTCAATGCTCAATGCTCAATGCTCAATGCTTAATGCTCAATACTTAATGCTCAATGCTTAATGTTCAATGCTTAATTCTTAATGCTCAATGCTTAATTCTTAATGCTTAATGCTTAATGCTTAATGCTTAATGCTTAATGCTTAATGCTTAATGTTTAATGCTTAATGCTTAATGCTTAATGCTTAATGCTTAATGCTTAATGCTTAATGCTTAATGCTTAATGCTTAATGCTTAATGCTTAATGCTTAATGTTTATGCTTAATGCTTAATGCTTAATGCTTAATGCTTAATGCTTAATGCTTAATGCTTAATGCTTAATGCTTAATGCTTAATGCTTAATGCTTAATGCTTAATGCTTAATGCTTAATGCTTAATGCTTAATGCTTAATGCTTAATGCTTAATGCTTAATGCTTAATGCTTAATGCTTAATGCTTAATGCTTAATGCTTAATGCTTAATGCTTAATGCTTAATGCTTAATGCTTAATGCTTAATGCTTAATGCTTAATGCTTAATGCTTAATGCTTAATGCTTAATGCTTAATGCTTAATGCTTAATGCTTAATGCTTAATGCTTAATGCTTAATGCTTAATGCTTAATGCTTAATGCTTAATGCTTAATGCTTAATGCTTAATGCTTAATGCTTAATGCTTAATGCTTAATGCTTAATGCTTAATGCTTAATGCTTAATGCTTAATGCTTAATGCTTAATGCTTAATGCTTAATGCTTAATGCTTAATGCTTAATGCTTAATGCTTAATGCTTAATGCTTAATGCTTAATGCTTAATGCTTAATGCTTAATGCTTAATGCTTAATGCTTAATGCTTAATGCTTAATGCTTAATGCTTAATGCTTAATGCTTAATGCTTAATGCTTAATGCTTAATGCTTAATGCTTAATGCTTAATGCTTAATGCTTAATGCTTAATGCTTAATGCTTAATGCTTAATGCTTAATGCTTAATGCTTAATGCTTAATGCTTAATGCTTAATGCTTAATGCTTATACTTAATGCTTAATGCTTAATGCTTAATGCTTAATGCTTAATGCTTAATGCTTAATGCTTAATGCTTAATGCTTAATGCTTAATGCTTAATGCTTAATGCTTAATGCTTAATGCTTAATGCTTAATGCTTAATGCTTAATGCTTAATGCTTAATGCTTAATGCTTAATGCTTAATGCTTAATGCTTAATGCTTAATGCTTAATGCTTAATGCTTAATGCTTAATGCTTAATGCTTAATGCTTAATGCTTAATGCTTAATGCTTAATGCTTAATGCTTAATGCTTAATGCTTAATGCTTATGCTTAATGCTTAATGCTTAATGCTTAATGCTTAATGCTTAATGCTTAATGCTTAATGCTTAATGCTTAATGCTTAATGCTTAATGCTTAATACTTAATGCTTAATGCTTAATGCTTAATGCTTAATGCTTAATGCTTAATGCTTAATGCTTAATGCTTAATGCTTAATGCTTATTCTTAATGCTTAATGCTTAATGCTTAATGCTTATTGCTTAATGCTTAATGCTTAATGCATAATACTTAATGCTTAATGCTTAATGCTTAATGCTTAATGCTTAATGCTTAATGCTCGACGCTTGACGCTCGACGCTTGATTTTTGATGCTTGATGCTTGATGCTTGATGCTTGATGCTTGATGCTTGATGCTTGATGCTTGATGCTTGATGCTTGATGATTGATGTTTGATGCTTGATGCTTGATGCTTGATGCTTGATGCTTGATTCTTGATGCTTGATGCTTGATGCTTGATGCTTGATGCTTGATGCTTGATGCTTGATGCTTGATGCTTGATGCTTGATGCTTGATGCTTGATGCTTGAGGCTTGATGCTTTATGCTTGATGCTTGATGCTTGATGCTTGATGCTTGATGCTTGATGCTTAATGCTTGATGCTTGATGCTTGATGCTTGATGCTTGATGCTTGATGCTTGATGCTTGATGCTTGATGCTTGATGCTTGATTCTTGAAGCTTAATACTAAATGTTTAATGCTTAATGCTTCATGCTTGATGCTTAAAGCTTAATGTTTAATACTTGATGCTTAATGCTTAATGCTTGATGCTTGATGCTTGAAGCTTAATGTTTAAATCTTGATGCTTAATGATCAATTATTAATGATTAATGCTTAATACTTAATTCTTAATGCTTGATGCTTGATGCTTAATGTTTAATGCTTAATACTAAATGTTTTATGCTTGATGCTTGATGCTTGATGCTTGATGCTTGATGCTTGATGCTTGATGCTTGATGCTTGATTCTTGATGCTTAATGCTTAAGCTGCATCTTCGTGCAGACCTTTCCAATTATCTCAAATCGATTGTCGATAATCCTTTGTTGCAAGCTGCATCGTCATAAACACTTTCTAGATGTCTCGAATTTATTATTGAGAATTCATCGTAGCAAGTCGTATCGTCATGTCCACTTCTTGGATGTCTCAAATTGATTTACGAGAATTCATCGCTGCAAGACAATTCTTCATGTGTACTTCCCCAAATATCTCGAATCGGTTGTTGAGAATTCATCGTTGCACGCCGCATCGTCATGCGCACTTTTTAGATTTCTTGAATCAATTGTCGTTGATCTATTTTTGCAAGAGACATTGTCATGTTGCTTCTTTAAATGTCTTTAATTCGATTATAAAGAATCTTTATTGCTAAAAAGTCACATCATCATGCGCACTACCTTCAAACTTCTTGAACTCGAGGGCCAAGAATATTCCCACGCTGAAAGTCGTACCGTTATGCACATTCTTGAGATGTCTTGAACTCGATAGTCTAGAATCTTCACTTCGTTAAAAGTCGTATTTTCATGCGCACTCCTAGAAATCTCTTAAAACTAATTATTTAGAAGATTTTTCCTAGAATATTAGACCTAGGTATTAACTCTTAATTTACTTTAGAAATTCTAGAGTCAGAATATCAAGATTTCTTTAAACACAATTATCATGAATCTTTTCCCTAGTATGGTACACTTGAATAACAATTCCAAAGTTAACTAGGAATTTCTAGAATTTTACTATTCCTAAAAGATTTCTTTAATTTCTAATTATCATGAATCTTCTTTGATTCAGAAAACCGCACCTTTATGTGCACTATTCTTTGAGATTTCCTGAATTTCTGATTGTCAAGAATCATCTTTATTTCTGTATGCGGACTAGTTGTTGAGATTTCTTAAATTTCTGATTGTCCTGAATCTTCTTTTTTTAGGAAGTCGTATCTTCATGTACACCTACCCTACAGAGTTCTTGAACCTTCTTGTTAAGAATCTTCTTTATTTTAGATTGTCGCATCTTCATGCGAATAAATCCTTAGGAGTTCTTGAATTTTTTATTGTGAAAAATCCTACTCTCTTAGAAAAATGAATCTTCATGCACAATGTTGTGGGATCTCTTTAATTTGATTTTCAAGAATATCCCTTGTTAATGGAAATCGTATTGTTTTATGTACACTCTTAGAGATTTGTTCAAATCCTATTGTCTAGAGTTTCTCTCCCGTAGACGCATGTTTATGCGCAGTTGTCAAAAGTTCTATAAATAAATTGTGAAAAGCACTTACTCCATTTAGGGACATTAACGTGCCAATTATTAGTGGTACTAGAAATTCCCAGAAATTAAAGTCTTCAAGATCTTGATAATCCTTGGAAAATAAATGTTAAGGATTTTGTCTCCTCGCGAAGAGTCGCATTCTTAGAGGCGAATCATGAAAACTTTTGAATTTATTCTTCAAAAGAATCACCCTCATTGTAGAAAGTTTTCCTTTCCATGATAATCCTTGATCGTGATAGGAACATTCCTGGTTTAACAAAACTCCTGATTAGGATTATTGTAGTTCATCATGATTTTTAGTAATCATATTAAGAGATACCTCTTTACATAATGTGTATAACACACATGTCTACACTAGGAGCATTTTTAGAAATATTTCTATGAAGTGTGTGCTCCATCTGAAGGTAAGCCCAAGCATCCCTCAATGAATCTACGAGCGAATATCCCAGTGCATGCTAGATTTGTCCTGGTGAGAAATGTGTCCTAACACCCAATTTAGTGGTCTAGGCCTCTCTCAAAAGCAGCAAGTTTTAGGCAAACGGAAATTCTTGTGTCATTAGAAGAATTTCAGGAAATCATATTTGTTGTTTTAGTCTTTTCACTAAAGACA